>NW_024037074.1:26879166-26945977 GCF_015706575.1 Patiria miniata
CTCATTAGAACCCCTAATCCTACCCAAGGCGTAATATCCGTTCCCCATCCCCACTAACTATGCAAGCCATTGGTTGTCACCTCCAACTGGCCAACTCACAGCCTTCACAGACACGCTTTTTGTACCTTCCACAAAACTTTTTGTTCGAAGGTTCCGTTGTCCAAGATATACCAAACAGGGTTTGTTATACAGTTCAATTGCTGGTCTTCCTGCTGCGTGTTCCCCAGTAAACACCCCAACTTATATGGAGGGCTGTGAAACGAATGTGAGAGGGACGAAGAAAAAAAAGAGCCACTGGCGATGTATCTGCCCTTTGTGTCCAGGAATCCTACAATAGTGGAAAGTTTTGAAAGAAACCACAGCTTGAGACCTCAGGTGCTGGAATGTCGATACTCGGCCATAAAAACAAACCCCACGCATGTCTCTCGCACTGCCGATACAAACAATGATATCTATTGAACTCATTGCACCAGTTCTGCTATTTCACCTAGGGACCATTCCCTATTCTTATCCTGGCTAAGGGATGGGATTATCAGCGGATTAGCCCCGGCGGCAAGCCTTCACAACTCCCTTCATTCAAAGCCACCGATCGGTTATTGATTCTCGTGATGTTAAACGGTGCTGAAAATTTTGCTAAAGCTGTCTTAAGCGGCACCCTTTCTGACTTTTTTGCGCCCCTCCAGCAGCTCCAATCATTCAAAGTTGGTTAATCCCGGCTAAAGTCTAGGGCCCTTGACTGACTCCCAGCCAAGTTAAATACAGACGATTTGGGGCTTACTTCCAATTTAACGGCTTCTTGTAGGCGTGATTTTTGGCGCGATTTAACAATACCTTTTGATTAGCCAGGACAGGAGTGCTGCTGCTAGACCCCACGTACCCCCGCTGGGCCGCCTTGGACCCCGAATTAGCACCCGTAATGATACCATTCAACACTCCCGAATGCCCCAAACACCCCTTAAATCGAGCCGACGGATTACCTTAGCAGAGGGAGAGGAGGAATCATGTTGTAGTTTTCTTTTTTGACCACGATCACCTGCGATTATTTTTTATTCCGATACATCTTTGTTACTGTCAGTGTCTATATATAATGGTTGTACACCCTAGACTGGATGCCATATGACACCAATGGTACTTCATGGCAGTATCTGACTCTGTCACTGTCTATATGGATCCTGCATGTAGAGTCCATCCTATGTATGGCACCTGGTGACAGTTCCCTTGCGATGATGAAGTCGACAGGTTCAGACCTTTGAAACCGCGGGCAAATACCGTATATTCTTATACCGTATATACCGTATATTCTTCACAGTTCCACTTATCTCCCCTTTTATTTTTAAGTAACACCAATCAAGAAAAACACAAAATCTTAAGCCTTAGTGCAAGAATAATATTGGTTTAGGGTTATAAGATGGGGTCGTGAGCGACTGTGGACATTACATGTTTTTACAGATAGTCGAGGCGCTTATTCAAATAACTGTTAACATTGACTTGATTTTAATGTTTTGACGTAAAGATATGCAGTCAGAACAGTTCCACCAACTCCCTGGGTAGAGGACCCATGAATCTAAGGTTCACGATACCTTGGTCGTATCCACTCCAAAACAAATGCGCTACTCAACAACATTTTCAATATACAATGTACATGTACTCTTATTTTCTTCCAGAAAACCATACCGAGTTTGTCGGGTCTCTGAAATATAATTCGTCTTTTAGCAAAATGGAGACATTTTATGATTCATGCCGATGGAAACGAGATGACTTTTTCAGTCTAAAGGTTCAAGGATTGGCAAACGGGGCTAAAATGTGTAGATCCAAACATGGAAAACGTCAACAGTAACATGATGACAGCAGACAGCAAAGAAACATAGTCGTATGTATTCTCAGTGCGTTCTGGGCATCAAGGAAGGACTACAGTAGCCAGTACACTGGTACTGCTTACTGGTGGAACATGACTGTTGCAATCGTACGGAGTCCTACATTGGGTTATTGTCCTAATTTCTCCACCAGCACTATTCAAACACCATCGATTTGGGATATGATGAGTGATTGCACTACATGTTCATAGCGGCGTCGTCTGATGTCAAACTAAACCAGTGAACTGATGCTTACCACACAAAGAACATTGTCTAGTTCGACTAAGCTGTTTATTTATTACAGCAGGAGATAAAACCGTATGAGGCTGGCGTAGGTAACGCCGTTGATGTCACAAAAGCCTGTTACGCATGGTTGATGTTGAATAGGTACCCTGTTCTGCATGGTGCATAATATTAAGCCTATGAATTTGAATATAGTGAGTGTAACCTGTCTAGCATCAGTACCTGTAACTTTTGGGGGCAATTAATTTAGTTAAGCCCAATTTGCTTTTCAAGTGCATGGGAACCAAAATGCAGATTAGAAGGGGTCTGTATGGCAGACAATAATATATTGGTCTAAACAGGCTGTTATAGCATCGAATTGGCTGTTTGAAGGTAAACTGCTGTTCGCTCCGTGGTATTTTTGTTAGTTTCGATTTGTTTTGTCATAAATAGAAAGGATGTACATGTAAATACAGGGAGGGGTTGTCAGGATATACCCCACTTGTTGACTATGGATGGGCCGTGCTGAGATAATCCCCGTCTGACCATGGTCTGACCAATATCCTTTTGTGTAAAAACATCATATGAAAAGGCGATAATTCTCAAGTACAGTCGACTCCCGTTAATACTCCGTTTGTATGAGCAACGGTAGGCCGTAAACTTATGAAATAAAAATAGCTACAGCAAGGTGTTCAAAGTCAGAACCTAAACACACATCAATAATTGCCTTATACTCCTCTGCAGCTGGATGCAACAATGTCCCTTTTATATAGAAAACATTACGCTGACGCAATGCATAAATATAGGTTTCAGCCACCGGTGATATCTTTATTTGCCAAAATGCGACTGGAAAACGTCACTTCATCTTAAATATACACCAGCAAATAGCAGTTACACCGACAACAAATAAGTTAGATCAAAAGTAAAAGGAAACGCCAATTCGTACATCATATCCACATCTTTTCTTTACATGAAAATAACTGGTGCACGTTGTATGTCCTATGTACACGTACAATTTTTCAGAATAACATGACTGTATTTCGTTATACGGTTAACACATACGATGAAGATAATATCAATATCAACAATATATCGACGGTAAACAATAGTCAGTATAAGCACTGCGACAAAGTAATGACTTCAACGAAGTAATGTAAAGTGATATTGCGTTTTGGTGCCCTATAAAATATAAACATACAGATACATTTATAATGGAGTAAGCCTTGTTTATCTACGCAAATGCCGATTAAAAAAACTGTCCTTTTTTTCTCGAAGAGAGTTGATAGTACAGATTGTGATTAGAATATTTGATCATCGACATATTGCTTCGTTTGGTGTGTTTCATAGGAATTAAGCATTGCACATAAATATACCATCATAAAGTAAGTCCAGTGACGAATACCTTACAGGAAGCTAGAACGACGTATTTGATGATGTCACCACAAATTGACAAACCCTAGTTTAAACCGTGACGCAGAATGTACGGTTCGTAAGAATTTACCAATTTATAGCATCATCTCCGTCGTGGGTTGTATTTTTGGTTTTAGGTTAGTGATTTGCTCCTGCCAAATCACAAAAGACCAGGTTCATTGACCCATTCTCTCCAGACAAAACACTAATCTCTGGTTAGGGTCTACACTTTTGCCGCTGCTCTTACCCTCTCGCCTATCTAGTGGTCATAGTTACCTCACGTTCGCTTTCTTGTGATTCTTTCACACACAAAAAATGAACGGGGAATGGAATTGCCAACGATTGTAAAATGAACAGACGAATTCTGTGCGGGTAGCAAAGCCAAGCGGGTCGTCGTGTGATTAGACTGAAAGGAAACCCAAATTCGGCTGCTGCTTGTGCCGTCACGGTTCGGCTGGAAATCGGCCTCGCCGGCCGCCCTATTGGAACTTTATTCAAATTCATAGAAAAGGGAAAGGTCGTGAACGGATACAAGAAGTGCTGGCAACCGAGAGGAGCACACGCAAAAAGAACCCAACTCATCCGTGATCGGGCACAACGTACACATTATATTGCCATGTTTTCACTTTTAAAATATTGGGACAATTAAAGAATTAAGGTGGGATGAACAAAGACACAAATGTTATTACCAGCCCTTGTTTTTCTGAAACTGTGGAATATCTTTGAATGGGCCAAATGATATATACAAATAAGTCTATCTGAATTTACACAACGAAGTACATGTAATACCTTTCAATAAATAATGAAAATGAACCAAACTTTTTTATAATTTACATGGTGTGAGCGTAGCCACTGCAAGTACGCATACATGTACCTCCAAAAAAAGAGGGAAAAAAACCCGAATCATTCAAAATTGAATATAGTATATACTGGCAAGAAACAAAATATTAAAAACAACTTTGCAACATGGGGCTAAATGCCCGAGATTGGGTGAGATGCTTGATGCAGCCTCTCATACTTAACTGACGGGAAAGACACATCTTAAAAATAAAGCATTAAAATTAGAAAACATTTGAAGGTTTGAAACTGGAACCTTTGTGTCGGTATCTGTCCCGTTAAGTCCAAGATATTATGCATATGCCGGCCCAAAACCGTACAAGCATGTTGTAGCCAGCACAAATAGTGGATTTGTTATCGGGGCAACATCAAGCTAGGAATTAAGCAATGACGTCATATTTAACATTGCCTGCTTTGCATATCGGCATTTATAGGAGCTACTGTTAGCTGCCGACAAGTTAGGATCTCTCTCAGGCGTTTGAACTTCTAAAAGCCAAACTATACTTGAAAAGTGAGATTGGAATATATTATCCCTGATTTTTGATCCTGAAGGAGAGCCATGAATGAAAAGACCATTTTCACTTCAGTGTTGCTAAACAGTAGTAAAAGATTGACGAAAATCATACCTAACGTGTACACCAACATGCAGCAAGATACTCTAGATTTAAACAAATTGAAGCTCTACGTGATATCATCAATGTAATATGAATGAAAAATCGGAAACTATAGGTTCAATGTACATCTCTATGCAACCGATCCGAAAAACGGAGTGGTTTATGTTCAAAGAGTGTACTGATTCATGAAAAGGCCATGCGGTATAGACGGATTTCAAATCAGTTCTGAAACCGAGTGCCTTCAGTGTTCTCTTTTGTGGTTAGGATTAAACAAAGTAAAGGTTCGCAATACCATCAAAATGGCTAAGCACTCAGAACATTTCATTGGATTCTAATTTAAATCCGTCTATGCGAAGTCGAAACCAAACAAACATTTATACTGGATGGCGAGTTTTGTATTGCAATCGATATTTTCGTACTTCCAGCTTGCAAAAAATAAAATGCCGTTCATGCATTATTTTCGAAAACATTGTAGGCCCTAATTTGTAAAACTACTTGATGCTCATCATTATGTAAAACCCTCTTCATTACTTATGGTGGAAACGCAATGTATTTCAAATGTGACAATCTGTGTTAACCAAACGAAATTAATTGCACAAACTTAAGGCCTGGTGTGCACTGCGTAGTGAAGCAGGAATGTTCGTTTTTATTTTACCGTAAGCTCAAATCATGAACAGGAATTTTAACATCAAGCAACATTCCTGCACTAGATTTGAGGGCGACGAGCATCAACGTTTTCACAACTTATGAAATTCGCAGTGCCCCGTCAGTCAGTGAACGCATAGAGTATACATGTAGTCATGCGTGCAAACATGTAACTGTAGTAGTCGACTACACGTGCTGACAGTTGTTTCTCTGTGAATGAATTCATTTTGATCCAAACTGTATTCAAACCTTTGCCGACTGACACGCCATGTTGCTCCGTGGTTGCACTCTTTGGCCTGGATATTTGCTTTGAGTGCCTTGGGATCCTTCGTACACATCTATGGTCACATCTTCCTGGATAAACGGTGTTAATCCGCAGCAGGACTCGAACCTCCCATCATGACATTCCCTGTTTATGCTGAACACACTTTTCCTGTTTCACTAAAGCGCCTCTTTAATGTTGTAAAGGGGGTTGAGAAGTCAAGTCTCTCACCCTTCTGCACATCAGCTCATATTCCACGGCGAAGGTTTCAACTTCAAGTATTATACTGCACAATGGAAAGTCGATGAGTACTTAAAACGCAAAATCCACGTCAATCGCTGACGCTTAGCGAATCCATCCGATCCATGTGGCCGTTGGAACCGCCATGTACCCGGTCAGATGAATCCGGCGTTGGCGGTAAACTCATAATTGCAGAGTTATCGTCTCGCATATCCTTGGACTGCCCGAGGTTCTGTTCGGAAAAGTTAACCTGCATCCGAAAAAAGTAAAAGAAACAATACATAAATTGTCTATAAGTCATGGTCGCAATAATACATGCAATTTCTCAATTCACATTATTAACCGCAGTCTAAAGAGTTGAAAGCACATGGAAACGATGGGTTAATGAATAACAATTCAAATTTTTATAGAAGTTTCCAGCAATTTACACAATGTTACAGTGATTCATTTATTACTCCTGTTAAAAAAATGCCTAAAGCGTACATCAACAAGACACAAACTCTCAGTTATATAAGAAAGGTGTAAGGAGTCTTCAGTAAACTAAATGCAATATGTAACTACAGAGTTTGAAATAGATTGCCAGAGATTATAGGAAATTATGTGTGAGATGATAATAAATGGATGCGCCTGCGGCGAGTGAGCTAAATTTCACTGCCTGAGAGAGACGGCATTAAAAACTGCTAAGACGCAAGGCGAATCGAATGGGTAATCTTATTAAGTTATTGCCTGGTGAGAAATCATGAAGACGATGACCAAACAAAGTCAGCAAGTGATACTGTGAGTACACACTAGGCAGCCAAGGGAGAGATCCGTGGTGGAAAGACGCTGAAAATGAATCCCAGAGTTCGTGATTCCATCAAGAGTTCTGTGTGCTCTTCTCTTATACCATCTATCGCCGACCCAGCTTACAATACAGACAACAAAAATCAGTGGTCTGTTACTGTATTGATGTTTGCAATAGACAAGAAGGGGCAATGTAAAACATCGTCACAATGTCGGCAGATGTTTGTAATTCGATTATATATTTGATTGACAACGGGCAGTCCCTATTGACGAAATCGACAGTTAAAGTTGTGATGTCTAAACCACAGGAGTGAACAAAGCATGTAGGCCTAAACTAGTGCTTCGATTGTTTAAGGAGTACATAGGAAAATTGAATATTGTTCCAAAGAAGAAGACCCTGGTGCAAGACAGTTGATAAATATGAGGATGTTCTCACTTTATTTAGATGAACTTAACCTGCTGACCCAGTGTGAATATCGGTGTTTTAAAGAAAAAGCGATTTTATGTTCAAAGGTAAAATTAAAAAGTATACATTAACGCAAACAATGATATTTATAAATTTCATAATACAGACGCTGTTTCCTACTAATGAACATTGGTGAACGGTAGTGATCCCTAAAACTAAAGCCATTAACCAATTTCAAAGATTTTTTCGAATAATTTATCGAGGTAGGTTTTAAAAGTTCATGGTTGAAAGTGTGTGTCGTGAAATAAAAACAAAATCAAGACAGACACAAGGTAAGAAAGATTCAACCCCCCCCCCAAAAAAAAAAGATGAGAAGAAAGAGACAGAAAGAAAGGAAGGAAAAAAAAACACAAGGCTGAACGGATCGATAGAATGCAAGGCATCCCACCCCGGTAATAATAGCCGTCTTCTCTGGCTCCCGTAACGAGATATACTTCGGTAATGATGCGTGTTACACGCCGATCTGAAACGGACGCGAAGGGCCCTTGGCCCTGGCTATAGCCAAGACGGGGGAGAGATCTGTTACGGGGGTTGTGGGAGTCTAGGGTTCTCCCTTCCCTGTTTTTTCGGCCGTTCCTAAGCCCAAATTTCCGGCCGAGCGAGCACGGGACGTGTCGCCAACAAAACAGAGTCGCTCGGTGCAGCCCGTCATGGTCGTGTGAATGTAGAAAGAACTGGCTTGCGAGGACGGTACAGCAGCTACGAGGAGACAAGATGAAAATGTCCCCGTTTGTCATGCTATATAGCAGGAGTCTTGCCTTACACGATGACACGCCATGCATGCCATTCAAATAGACGTTGTAATGCACTTCGTACAATGACCCTCTGCCGAGGTTTTTTGTTATGCTTGGTTTTATTTTGCTTTACCCTTTTATTTATTTCTTTTTTTACAAACTGTACAGATTACTAGCCACTCTACAAATTTATTAGAATTCCCTGTGTCTAATTATTGCGGTTACTAAACCACACGATGAATACCATAACGGGTGCAGAGCCATAGGTATGATAGACACAATGCATCGTATATGCAGCCGATCTAACGTTCAAAACACATGCACACACGTAGAAAATATACCACATCATTAGCACGTCCAACGCAAGCTCCTCCACCAGAAGAAGTCATACCTCTTGACAGCTCATAGATACCAGCATTTCAAAATTCCCCCCAAAAGGTCTACGAGGTGATAACTACAGTGATGGCTAGTATAGGACACCCAAGTACATAGTATGTACATGTACATGGATATTGTGCAAAATGTGCATCCAGTTTGAGGAGGATGATACCAAGCCGGACTGACTGTAGAAACCAATGGGTATACGCAAAGACAGATTCCTGACTTACAAACCTGGCAACAACCAGCATCATAATGGGGAAGTTTTTTATTGTTAGGCAAATTAGGACCGAGTTATGGGGACTTACTGCTGCCCCATCAGCGTCTTCGGTCCCCATAGTACCATGGGACAACTCGTGTGTAGTCCCCACAACTACGGAACAAGTGTGCGTGTACCTGTGAAAGTGTGGAGGTAGTGACCAGAATGCAAACTTTGGTGTCATGGCCTCATGAACAGGACTGGGGTAATAACTGTGAAGCGCTTTGAGACATTTGGTATAAAGCGCTATATTTGCACCGCATTATTAGTACATGTATTATTATAATCATAATTTTATACGAAGAAAGTTCTTCTAAAGTGTACATGAATTAATTTTCATGAAAGATTATAAGGTTCTGACTGTCTGTACACATTTTCATGCACCAAGTATGTATATATTATCCAGTACTAATCGAGATACTTCAATACCTCATCATCGAAAGGTCATTTGTGAACATTGGAATGAATACACCCACACGCCAAGTGTAACAGGATATTGTGTCTCGAATAATGTAAACCATGCAACTTGCATGATGACATAATCCTGTTTTACACACCCAAGATATTAATTTCGTTGACACTGTATGCTTCATCCTTCATTCAAGCCATATCGATGTGGAAGTTTGACTTAGAAAGCGTGTCGTTAAACTCCAGCACGACTACATCGTGTGATGGAAATATCCCGACTACATAGAGGCCCACGTTGCAAATCCTTTTTTGCTTTGTGATGACCAAATGAATGGTTTCTCCACCAGTCAAGGAGACAAAGCGAGGCGAGATATACCCAGATCTAGACCATTGCCTCTTCCTTTTTTACATTAGAAATGTTCGTATGTACTGCTGTGCGTCTTCACTGTACAATCTGGTATATCCTCGCTGCATGTCGAGCGTTATCAGCCTTAGGGGAGAGTATGCGATAGGCAGTTCAGCAATCAGGACACGTACGGTAAGGCAGCAGCGGAACCACTCTACAAAGCCATGGGGACGAGGCAATACATTATGGACTACTGGATAGGAGGCAACTCGTAATCTGGGTCATTTTGTTTGTAAGTCACTATATACAAATACAGACCGAAGCCACCGCTACACTAAATATTCAAATTGTCGGTTTAGTATGCTCGTATACATTATACGGCCCTCAACCAAAACAAACGACTAACAACTAAAGAACGATGTGTTTAAGGAATGGACTAAAATTGAAATATTCCTTCAAAAAATTTGCTATGGAAGCGAAGAGATCGTCTTAGCCTATCTCGTTTGAATAGGCCAAAATGTAAAACTCTGTTGTAAACATAACAAAGATATACTGACTATTACAACTGCAATCAATAAGACGTTTGCAATATTTTGAATTACAAATGGCTTCGACTACCGAACAAATTAAAATCCCATTCTGATCTATATTTTCTACTCATGTCCTTAAAAAAAATCATCTCGATGGTGAAAAATCGTTACCATGATGGAATATTGCGATATCTCACAGCAGTGATGAAACATATCCAGATCCTCTGTGTAACCACGTGCCACACAAAAGGTATTCATTTCACATGCCATACATTTTGGCGGGATTCAAAAGCAATCTCAACGCTGATCATGCCATTCCAATTCCATCTTAGACTTGGCTCAAGTCTGATCCTGCCCGTCATTTGTGCCAATTACGCCACAATATAAATATGATGTTATGAGTTCTTTAAGATACGCACCCTCCCGGTCACGTTATTGTCCATGTTAGGAAACAAAGACTAGATAATGGTCAATCTGCCAAGTGTGAAAACATTCTAGTGAACTCATCCATACCATACTGGGTAGCGACCACCCAATTTTGCAGAAAACGGAGAATGCGATTTGTGTGGAGTCGAGGAGACGGCGCCGCCAACGTTGCCAACGTATCTGAAATGTATTTCGATCTCGCGAATCAAGCACTGATAAAGATATTACGAAGTAAAGAGAACACAAGGCTTAGCTAGCTCTGTCCCACATACACAGGCAGCCATTAGAAAGCTTGCCACAGCTTTGCTATGGTACTTTAACTGACTGGTAAATTATCAAATACAATAATGGTAAATTATGGCATTAACATTGTACACCAATCCAGGAGCCTACACAAAAATGGTGGTCTGAAGACAATGGTGGAAGTACTGTGTAAGCTATTGTACAGTAACAGTGTGCCATCCATGACGGTTAATATACTCTGAACGATAAACGGACAAACGCTTTCGCCATGAAAGGGCCCAGCTTGAGCATATTGCGACAGGAAAATGAAAACAAAAAAGTGGGGTGTCGTGTCGGATCTGCTAAGTAGGATTTAAGAATACTGAGCACATGCATTCATTTAAATGCACATGATGTACATGCTCGTATGGACTGACCTTGGTCCTCAGGCCGACATGTGAGGACAGCGTACATGTTTGGGATTCTTAGTCAAATCCGACTTGAGTCAAGTCTAACTTCATCAAGGGAAGACGATACGTCCGGCATATTGTGAGATCACACAATCGGTCCGCGGACGAAACGAGTGGTCGTGTGTCAGTGGTACGGGTATGTGTTTATTACAACACGAGTTAACGTCTCATTTTTCTTCCCTTGATGAATGGAAAGTATATAATGACAAGAGAAGTGGAAGATTGGGTACCCGTCCAAATGTCGAACTTGAATTGACAACCGCATAAAGGACGAACCTGACCGAGCGGCATCCGATTGAGATTATTTGGTGCAACACAAGATACATCACATTGTAAGACTGCTGATAGTCATTAAAAAAAACCCTGCTTTTATTTTGTTTTGGGTAATATATTTTTTCTTTTTCTTTGAATGTTGTTTGTTTGATTTGACTGAAGACTATTAAAGGGATAATTAAGGACCTGAAACAAAAACTCAGGTGTCTATCATGTCTATCAGTCCCGGCCCAGCCTACAAGTTGATGTTAGATTTAGTTGAAATCAAAGCAAATGCATGACTGTGCCAAATGCTGCCATCGTCCTCTGTGATTTGAAATTCAACTAGCAGCCTTAGCAGAGCGAAAATGCAGAAAGACATGATGTAAATATCAAACCGGAAGTCCAGTGATCTTGATATCTTAAAACATCTCTACCAATAATCCATTCAGAATAATCCACGTTCTAGATTTTCGTGTTGGTGATACTGCGACATAGGTATTGTATTCTGATCGAAGAGTTAATCCATTATTCTAATATTGGCATCGAATGTGCAGGTTCTGACATTGATTTCTTGACACGAAAATGTCAAGTTATATTGTAACTCTTTAAGGAAATTTTCGAAGAGAGCTTTCAGTTTCAACCTCCCTCCCCGGGGCCGAACCCCGACGGGGCTGACTTTGCACATCCGTATTATTTCCCTCTCGTAGTGATTTTCCACAACGCTAGATTCGGAAGTGCCACACTAAGACCACAATCGGTGAAAGAGGGTTTTTTGTAGCGGTTACTTTTCGACATTGGACCCAGCAATTTCCGCCTGGTCGCTCATTATCGGGTTTCCCACTTTGAATATTGCTTGGAAGGTTTCAGCAATGGCGCGAAAGAGAACAGGGAGGGAAGACAATAAAAAGTCCGAGAGAAGCGCGGGATGTGCAGATCATGTCCTCCGGACATGATGGAGCGCAGGACCCGCCAACGAGTTGCAATCATCCGGTAGCCGAGGCCTCGACTCTGGGAACCGAATACCAACCAAACAAAATCCCGCACTGAACCCAGAGGACGCTCCGTAGAGTTCCGGCTGTAATGCCGGATGAATAACAGCACTCGGACGCTTTCTCCTTTTGGCTATGTTGATTTGCCATAGCTAGGATTTGAGCTGTATTGCATCAGAAAAAAAACAAGTTTTATAGATCCAGTTCAAACACATGCTTCCAGTAGAAACTCGCTCATTTCCCCCACCATTCTGCATGTATTTTGCAATCATGTCTATAGTGGCGTCATGGGCGTCGCGAGGGGGGGGGGGGAGCAAGGGGGCGCTTGCCCCCCCCCCCCCCCAAGGGCGGATCCAGAACACAATTTTTGGGGGGCCAAAAAAAATTTTGGTCCCCCAAAAAAGTGGGTCAAAAAATTACGGCGTGGGGTTCGGGGCCCGCTTAAGGGCCCCGAAATTTTTTTGGATTCTAGATGCTCTGTGGTGCGATCTGAGGCAATTTCTGACCACCTTAACCAATGTTTTTTGAAGAAAAGATGGTGGTGTACTCATTGCCTGTCTTTATTGCGATGTCACATAAAAAAAAAAAAAAATGGTTTCGTTTTTGGGGGGGGGGGGCCATGGCCCCCTTTGGCCCCCCCCCTGGATCCGCCCTTGCCCCCCCCCCCCGACAAGTAAAAAAAATATATAAAAGGAGGAAAAAGAGACAAAAGAAAAGAAAAAGAGACGCGAAGTCATATTGTTGTAAATTTAATGGGTTGGGGGGGGGGAATGTCCCTGCCCACCTTCGAAAAAATGACCAATCGGGAAAATGCTGGAAAATATAGGGATTTGGGGGGAAAATGTGCTTTGCCCCCCCCCCCCCCTCTAGAAAAAAATCCTGGCGACGCCCATGAGTGGCGTCAAAAAATGAACCAATGTTTCAGTAATTTAAGACAATAAGATTCAAAATCGAGGGTCGTGCGCATGTTCTGTATTTTTTTTCTGTTTATCTCGCGCTCTGATGCGTTGATGGGGGCTTTTCGTATGTACGCTGACTGAATCCTGGAACAATAGGACGACAGCACAGACTCAATCATTCCATGAAGAGCTAGGGCGACAGAGAGTTGAGTCAAGGCGAGAGATCTTTAAGCCGAATTGAAAGGCTGAGGGGACAGAGTACAAACACGACCTGATGAGGCGAGACATCATCTACTGACACAAACGGACTGCCATATTAGCCTCACACTACGGCGCCGAGCCCGTTCGGGTGAAAATTAGCTAGTAATGAACACCGAATGCTTGAACAGGGAGCAAGAGCACCACAATGACACGACGGGTCGGGACAGCAGGACAAGGCCGGGGGAAAACTGAGCACGGATGCGGGGTGATGAGACGAGAGCGTGGCCCGGCCTGTTAATTTGCCTGTCGTCCCCTCGTTCGCTTTCAATCTGCGGACATGTTTGCTGAAATTACCCGGGCGACTTCAGGCCCGCGAGAGGGATTAGGGGCGGACATCAGAAGGCGCTCACTACTGCCAGAAATCACATTTTGTATTTAAGAAGGTCAAGAAGATAACCCGATCAGTGAGGACAGCCAGGATAAATAAACAGAACGGATGGAGTAACGGGGAAAGTCTGTGCATGAATGAAGCCTTGCTGATTAAATATTATGGCAATATTTGAATAAGAATGCAGACGCAAAGAGAAAATCCGCTTTTATTCCATCTGCTGAGCTTATTTCGGTCAAGCATGCATGAATAGCGAATTGAGTCATCTTCACTGGAGATAAACACACATGTTTTTTTAATGGCAAATAAACGCGGTTAAACGATTTCTTTGTTAATAATAGGCCTAACAAAACATTCTGTTAACCCACTAACTCAAACTTTGATATTTTAGGCCTAGTAAAACAAATAAACCAGTTTCTCGTCCTTTTGCAATATTTTGTGTATATTTCATGTGTTTCCAGCAAACTTGTAGCTATGTGTGCAAGTTCAAAATCCGGTAGAAAGGGTGACGGCTCCTTTTGAAAAAAGTATCAGCAAAAGAGTCCATAAAATGGAAAAATCCACTCGCTATCTTTAAAAATCCGCCATCTTGGGGAAGAATAAAAAAAAATCCGGATGAGAAACTATTTTTGTTTACTTGGCCTAATATTTCTGAAGCATTTCGTGTTTGAAAATCGCTGCACGTAAGCAATAATATTCATAGTACCTTGTCATATTGTCATAATAACATACAAATGAATTCTAAGTTGCGAAGACGTGATCGTTATGTTTTCTTTTAAAAAGCATCCCCCAACCAAAATGGCCTACTCGGCCAGCGAGGATTTTGGTGACCCGTAAGAACCCTCCTAGGAAGATCATTTACCTTCACTTTTCATCGAAAGCGAATTGCAATATTCATTTCCTTACTAATAAAAGAAAGAGGTAGAAGTGATTTACCCGGCTAGGTTTCAAATTAATCAGCCATTTGAATTTGTCCACGTCTCGGGTTTCCAATTCGTTTCTGCATTCATTAACATTGATTCATCATTGGAACTGCAAACGACCCGGCTTAATGCATTCGTGACTAAAACTAGCGGAACTTAAGCTTTAATCTGCAGTAAGTTAGCTTCTTTCAGCTACTCGAAGGAGTGCCTAGCGGTACAAGAAAATAAATGACAATTTGTTCTAATGCGAGACTAATCCTGTTGACGATGGAAAAATAAGTAAGACATTTGTATTTGAATTTCTTACAAGAAATTCTGAATTTCTGACAAATGTATTTTTACGTAGGCCTATATGCACATCCATTGATATAGTTCGCGGCTCTGCATGTAGACCCACACATACTTTTGGATTGATTTCTGTAGAATCCGCACATACATGTTAATTGCGCACGCGCAACAAATTGTGTTTGTAAAAAAAAAGACTAAGGTTTTCATTTATAATGTCGATGTTCAAAGACTGAAGTTGATGTAGTACATAATAATGAGACAATGTGTGGCGGTCCTTGCTATATATTCTTACTCGGTCAACTTTCAACAAGTTATATGGTGGTTTGTTACACAACCAGTATTCTCCCGCCAAGAAAGTCCAGATCAACGGCTCGATACCAACAATGGATGTCAAATCCCACAGCGGGTGTGACGGCCCACCCATCTGGTGCGACTGAACGCTGACAAAGTAGTCCCTGAACATTCTATCTTAGCAGTTATCCGATACACACGTGCTAACGTTAAGAAAGGCGAGTATTTTTCAGCTTCTCTTTCAGTGACAGTTCTCCAGTCAGGCATTATAAAGCCACTCGAAGAGAGACACATCGACGGCCATTTCGTGAAAATTCAAGGTATCCGCAGCCACAGCAACAAGTGACGCAATTCAAGCAACACTCACGTCCCGGGATCGTGATACTTCACACGTCAAAAACCTGCTCCTCGAGCTCATTGTATTAGTTTACGAAAACCCCCTCATGAAAATGTACGAAAAAGTCGTTGAGTCCGGATGAAGTATGACTCTTGGGACAACAACTTTGTTACGCAGCAAAATCACGAATTCGGATCCAAGACGTCAGCTATTCATTATTTCCACCGACCGCGATCTGTATAAATCATTCTGAGTCCTGCTCACTACCACCACCGCCGAACAAGGGCAGTCTAGTTCTTCAGACAATTTCACAGTTATTTCGAGCGTCCTTAATCCTCCTGAAATCCGAAGGACTGTCATTTAAATCCCCCCGCTTGTACTTTTTATAAGCCCAAACCCCCAAAAGGCCAAACAAGTTTCAGGGAGAAATACATAAGGGTGAGTCCACGTGTCCAATGATTGGGCCGATCTTTAAGTGCAACGTTCAACCACAGATAACAGTTTGCACAAAAAAATATCATGCAACTTTCGAGACATGTTTATAGTGATTCTGATTATGGTGTCGATATCTACTTAATACTATTCTCTGAATACTTTCTTATACTCTTACACTCTATAAATTATTGTTTAATAATAATTGGTTAAGACGGTGATCAAGAGATATATACTTGCTACTTCCAGAATGTGTAATTTACTTCGTCTTAGAACCATCAAATGATAGGGTGACCCAAAAGCAACTTGGAAAAATGCCCACATTGTTTGAAATCACCTTTTCTGGTCCGCATACGCGAATACGTCGGTCTTTTCACTCGAAACCACCATGTTTGTTTTTGATGTTACAATTGCTCACACAATAATGTTGGTATTTTTTTTCTAAATTTCACTCATGAATTAGTTATCAGACGTAGCCTACATGGCGCCCGATTTTCGTACACAGAACAAGAGATTCGTGGAAGACTCACCAGTTGTTGGAAAGGCGGTTGTTCGATATCGCTTTGCAGCGCAAAGTCACTCAGGGCCTTCCATGGTGGCTGGTAGCTCTGTACTTCAACCTGGTTACCCTGCATCTGTGAATCGTGCCTGACAGGACTTGAGGCAACCATTGGTACACCGTTGAAATTCTGAACCCTCCGACTGGGATCCTGTTAGGGATAAGGAAGGAGGGTTGATCAAGTGGGAAAAGAACCAAATTAAGCATTATAAGGTGAAGTCAAACTCAGGTTTACTTACGAAAACTGAAAGCATTATACCAGTCATATCGCACGTGATGCAGGATTTATAATTGCTAGCGACAGGGAATATTTTTTTTTTTTGGGGGGGGGGGAGGAGGGGCCAGGGACTAGCCTGCTTCTACACTGTGTTTGCATGTCATTAACACCACACGTAATCTACACGTACAAATTATCAGGGTAACTAGGCATAGGTCTGTGATCAGCACCAACAAGTTGACTTTGTTAACTTAAAGGGAACTTTAGCATAAGGTCGGCTCAGAATGAGCAGGAGAAGAGGAGTAACCGACAAAGTCGTGACGGCGCATGGGCCATGCGCGGCACTGTGGGACAAAATACCGAATGAATCTTGCGATTCGTATCTCGAATCCAAATTTCTTTTTAGATTTCTGTACATTTCCCGTAATTGTGTCGTACAGTGGAATACAATAGGGGTAGTCTCATCACAAGATCTCGTATTGTGATAAATTGATTGACCAAAACCAAATCAGTACTAAGGTAAGTAGGTGCACGCCATACGTTATTCAAGAAAGAATTAGACTGTGTTCTGGTCGTGCAGCAATTAGGCTTATTTATACTGAGTTGGAACACACCGGCCAAACGTAATTGAATTTGAACCCTGCTACAATCTAATATTAGATCAAATTAATTTGGAACTGCGTTCCACGACTACAACGAATAATTCAGTGTTAGGAATGCACTCATTCGTTTAAAAAAGTGCATCGCCATTTCAACCCGGGTAGACCTTCCTGCACCGGATATTATACGTCGTTTAAAATTTTTAGAAAAGAGCAAATGCACTTTATCGGAGCTGTTGTCCACCACAGAAATTGTCCGATAAACAGTCAGATTCTCTCAGTTTTCGGTGACGATTTTAATCACGGCTCGACCTTGAACACCGGCTTAGCTTCCGAGATGACGTTAATTTTCTGATTTTTGCTGGAGGCCCTTGGGGGGTTTGCTTGGATAGTCGTATATAGCGCGTGTAATGTTAAGCAGAGGTTATGGAAATCAGACTGGGGGACGGCACAGGGAGCGATGGTAAGTTGGGGCATGGCCTGGAGTTAGCCTTGCATATGAGCCCGGCAGAGATTCCTCGCTTCTGACACAAAGACTCCGACCTTCATGGGATTACAGCGGCGAAGAGCCTGACTGCGCAGCCAGCTAATGAAACAAGCTGTCAGTCGCTGCGGTGCATTCGATTTGCCGCACCACTGACGCGCGAAAATGAAGAGCTACGAGCGACAGGACACATGCCAGCGTCTAGCGGTGAGTTCGGGCCGAACACAGGCACGCTTGCACCGCTGGACAAAGGGTCCTCGCTCGTGCTAGCTCACGGTAATCATTGCGGAACATGGTCATGGCCAAGCTCGACACTAGAATAATTACACTTCGTGTTTGATTCTTATGTTTTGAGGAAGGGAAATCATGTGCGGCTAAAATGAACGAATGAAGATTATGATTGGAAAATTGGAAGGGATGCATAAAAAAATTGTGAATTGACAGAAAAATATTTAAATGTCACGGGAGGGCATGCATACAATGTTCGCTTGAAAACACATCTTGCCAACTAAATCTAAAGTACAGTGTAACGCAATCGCGCATAATGTGTATTTTCAAGACTGTCCTTAGGATAAAATACGAGGTATTGGTAGGTTCGGTGAAAGTGTAAGAAGTATCTATTAAAAAATGCCAACACCATACACATCAAAGTCATTAATGGCTTCACGGTAAAAAAAAATAAACAAATGAAAGCAAAATTACGCGTGTAACTTTCATGTAGGCCTACGTATTTCAACAAAACAAAAAAAAGCAAAAATGATCCATTTTAAGCGTACAAACGTGGGTGTAATATGAATAACTCTCATTCTGATTATTACTTAAAAATCAAAGAATATTGTGCAAGAAAGCAACGATGTTTGATTAACAAAAAGATGATCTTATCTGAAATTCTTAATACAATGTAGTTGAAACTGAATGATCAAACCACTCGTTTAAGTAAACCGAAAATCTACCCAAAGTCAAAACAATGACGGCATACGGGATTGACAAAAACAAAATTGGGTGTGGGTTCCTTAAACAAAGGTCTTCCCCACACGTGTATGTAAGGCTGATCTTGTTATACAACTGAGGACTTGGGACAATGGAGGTTTTGCGACAACAGTAAACCCAAGGACCTAAGCCAAGTCCTCGGGAGGTTTTCGTGTACAAACCTTATGGGATATGTTGAGAACAAAGTTGTGTGTGTGTGTATGGGGGGAGGGGGGTCACCACGTGACAGAGTGAACGAGCTCTCGTGCAAAGACGGTAGCGGCGCGCGAGCGAATTCACGCATATTAAGAGCCATGATGGATGGCATTCGCAGAATTAATCAGACGCGATGAAGGAGACGAATCAGGAATAGTGGCTAAAGGAAGACGTTATACACACACATCTGGCATGGTCGTCAGTCTTTGAATACGGACAAAACATATGCACACTCCACAAGTGTTTCTGTCCTCCAATCACGGTGTATTTCGTACATTTTCGGAACTTTGTCCGCTTTTAATTTCGTGTAACTGTGTTTTTAAGATTCAAGGCTTTTGCGGCCAATCCTATTCAGAACAGATTATTGGTTTAATTATATTAACAGGAAAGGGAGGAGGACCTCAAATCTCACCCAGATAGTTTCAGCGTTACTTACATGACACAAGAGCAGGTAAGATGTTTAAAACCCAATATTCCAAGATACCACGGACTGACTTCCCGCCTCCCATGTGTACCCTACACGCCCCATAGGAAGTGTTCTCTACCTCTTGGGAAAAAAAGCACGCCGAAGGGTTGGACGTTTTTCTGTTGTCAGAGATGACAGGCCGTTGTTGGTTCAGGGTGTAAGGCGACCCATACGCAGTTACAGTAGTGCAATAGGGCGACCGGTAACTATGTACTCAGGACACTCTAGGACCAACGGCTCCGCAAGCAAGGCAAACAAACACGGACGAGGGAGGATGTTCACACATGGAGAAATTCCAGGGATGGGGAAGAAGGAGGAAAATATAGTCGGAGGCACGAGGCCCTGTCATTAGAAATCGATTGGCGTTTCCTTCCTTAGTGATCGGGTAACGTCTCGTACGGGGTGTCCCATAGACCTACCCACGCCGTGCGAGACATACAGCTCCAAGTCGGTGAAACAGCACTCTATGCCGCCGCTGCTGGCGCTAAGACAAGTTCGTATACGCGCAGTAAGAAAAGTGCAGTAGTAAAGACGATGCATTTGCGTATAGACGATGGAGATGAAGCCCTTTCCACGAGATTGTTTTAAGGCGTATACGATCATCTGCAAAACTTCAAAAACAAAATACCAAATCTAATGAAATATCATACTTGATTGTAAGTTAATATATGTAATAGGATCAAACATCCTGTGAAACTGTTTCGCCCATAGTAGGCTATGCTATCATTTTCAAGAAGAGAGGAATAATTCATCATGTATCGTATTAACATTCTTCTTTGGATTTTGAGTGGAGTTATTATTATTAAGGGCAAAACCTAATATTGATTTGGTGTTACTATTGGAAACGAACAAAATGCATGAATAGCAAATGATTCTCTATGCATTGAAGAATGGTTTCCATTTGAAAGCTTTGTTTTGGAGATCGAGCATGAACCGAGAGTATTGACCCGAAGATATGCTCACGAATCTTCACAGTAAATTCGGCAACCCTTTCGAAGATTTTCGCGTTTCCTATAGCGGTTGCAATTGTGTGTATGCACAATACAAACGTTAGCCGTTCGAGCGATGTGACCCAAGAGTATCGGCGCAAGCAACATTTTCCGCCACTTGGGAGTGTCAAGGGTAACACGCTGGATGGAATGCAACCCTAGTTTACAGAGTCACCCTCAATCATTACAGCATAATTCTGTACCATCATATTGTCTCCTTCATTCTGCTTTTTTTTTCTTCATGAAATGGGCCAGCGATTGGTAATCAATGGTTGGGCGACGAAGCCCCCGACGTGGGTGCGTGTGTGTTGTGTCATTATTGCTGGAGTGAATGAAGTACGTGTTTGGATTGCGGGTTGAGGGATCATATCTGATTCTCAGGCATCGATTGCTCCCGATTGCTTGGCATACTGTGCATTACACAGCGGTTACCAAGTCAGCTGACACAGCAAAAAAACCGTGGTGTTCCCCAGGAACTCACTTGCTAGTAAACGCAATCTGGTCAGCGTATACCGATGCCATGGGATTGATGTGGTGTAGATGGAAAGAGCGGGACGAGCGTAGCTTCGTAGGGGACAATGCCAATGTGTCATCGGTAGAGCAAGTGTGCGAGCAATGGTGTGATTACCGTTTATACCGCGGATGTGTGCTCGGTAAGTTAGCCTTGCTATAAGCCCATGGCCATGATGTAACACCACAGGTTTCAATCAAGGCGGACTACGTTATCCAGCAAAACTTTGCTATCGATTCGAGAAACCAGACTGACCGAGATACGACAGCTTACGACAGTCCACGCTCCTTTAATTACTGACGTCCAAGCATGGTCCAAGATAATTAATTCTGAACACAAAAAAATCGATTCTATCGGGTTGTTAGCTATGCATTGTTTCCGGAGGTAGAACCCGTAAAAACTCCTACCTCCATGGTTGAATACAATGTCTGCACTTTGTTGACCAATTCTGGAATAAAGATCTCAAACAATCCCATGTTTGTCACTACATAACCATGCTTTGCATTTAGGCATTTTCCGATGTTTTCATGATTTACGTGTAACTTTCATGAAATATTTAATTTGTTACCCGAAGGTAATGCGTTTTTTTGTGTAACTGTAAGCTACTTTGTGAAACACTTTGTGGGGCTAAAAAGTATTCAACTTCGGAGCGCAAATGCTTGCTTACGCCGCACTAACTAGGGCTGTCTATTTTCGAATAATTTAGATTCGATTATAAGAAACTGCACTTCACCGAATATTGGAATATTCGAAACTTGCCGATCAAGTTTTACACACGCCAGCTGCAGCTGCCTTCCTCGCTTGTAAAATGTTGCATGCAAAGCGCGCCGGTTAAAGTTTGCATGGGGCGATGGATATTGTGGGCCACTAGCGGAGTGTTTTGTAGTAGGTACTGTATAACTATCAAGGGACTTTACCCAGCTAAAAGAATGGGACCAATAAATATCCGTCGACAAAAAAAATTACCGTCGACAAAAAAGTGGCATCTGACAAAAAAACCGCAACTTTACGATTAAAGTAACATCACAGTCGTGTGTGCACGTGCATATTTTGTTTTCTTTTCGAATATTCAAACCGGCAACAAGCTATTCGAATATTCGGTTGATGGTCGAATATTCGAATATTCGATATACTCGGGACAGCCCTAATTGGAACCGACCCTTATTGTGCTTGTTTCAAGTAACAGAATGACAAAAAATATATAAAAATGAAATTCTTTATATTATGTCTTGCAGGCCCATCAGGAAGTCATGTAGTTATCTCATCGAGTTATTGTATTCTTTAACATTGTACTCAGCATTGGCAGAGCTGCGCACGTACCGTACTCAGTGCCCACGCGTTATACTGCAAGAGGCGTTTAATACCAAGGGAGTTCCTGTCCACATGCATTATGTTCATCACATCGTACTACTTGCCTGGTGGTTGAGTGCGAGGTTGACAAGGGGATGTTGCGTTGTGACTGACTAATCAAGTCGTCCCCAGGGGTATGGAATTATTTCATTAAGATATGAAAGGCGAAAAACCTCTAAGTACTCAAGCCTTTAAGCACCGAATCAAAGTGACAGGGGTGATGTACTTTTAACTTGGGATAATTCTGCCTTGCTTTGTTCTCGCTCTGATTCTTGCGAACACAGATGGGCTTGAAAGACAAGTTCTTACGAAGACATTTGACGAATAAGAAAATCAGCACAACTCCTTCAAAGTTAACCTTTTTGTTTAATTTTTACAGAATTCTAATACATAATGACTTATAATTGCATCAAAACATAGCTGTGGCTCTTGGAATTCTTGAAACCAATACTGCAGGGGTAGACCTAAAATGTGCTTGTACTTTACTTTACCGCCCCTTTCTTACTCAAGTTATCACACATGAACCTCATATAATCGACCGTAACAGACCCGGTCCTTGCAAGTTTGCCAAATATGATTAAAGATTATTAAACAAAAACCCACTGTGGTCATTAGAAATGTGTGCGTAATTTATGTGAGGTTTTGACATTTTGTGGAGATCCTGAAAACAGTTGCCTACTGCAGATTGCTAAACGTGCGATTAATTATTGTGTCATTTAATGTAGGAATTATGATTATTTAAAAAGTCACAGTGTCACTAATGGGTAGGGCTGATGCAAGGCGGTGATCTTGTCTGCGTTTTTGAAGAAATGATATGGACTAGTCTGGCCCCGGGAATTAGCTCAGCCTAATAACAGGTTAATCACATGGGAGCGCTAATGCACGCAGACTTGGAGCGCGGCCACGGTGAGCATGGTCAATTAGCAGCACGCCGGCGGCCAGACACTATCGAGTAGAGATCAACACAAGAGATCCGTATTATTTTGTGTGGTCTTAATAATCGCAATGACGCTCGCGACTTTCTCAAAGATCAGGTTTTTCTTGTACGTAGAAATACACGAATATGGCAACATCTGCTGTTGGTGAGTAGCCGAAGACAGTTGATCGAATTCTCTTCTATTTCATACCATTTTTCTCTTTCTTTTATGTTTACATTTCTTTCTTGAGGGGGGGGGATAAACATTTGTAGAGAAAATATGAATATAGCAATTTACAAAAAGGGAAGTGAACGTCTTTTCATGGTATCAAAAACAGCCTCTCAAAGTAAAATTCTGTAACTGGTGGTTATTATGATGCGCAATACCTAGAGCTATCACTCGTCGCGTAACGAGGCTCTAGCATTGGAAAGAGGCGTAAAGGGAATGCTGCAAGCCAAGCGCTCACACTCCATAGCAAACTGCCCCACTGGGACCCGCTATCCCACCTCGTAAATTCCTCTTCGCGTCGTTATACTCTCGGATTTCTTGGTCGTGGGGACCAAAATAAAGAAGCAAAACAAAACAACATAAACCACGGCTGCACTACACAACCACGTATTAGCGTGAGGACCACTATATGGAATGGTAAGAAATATGACAATGGAACATTACATCTCATGTGCGTTTTAAATTGTTCTATACTTTTCCAATTTGTCTTAACACATCTATGCTTACATTATCTAAAATCGTTGAACAGCATGAGATGCCGCACAGAGACGTACACCCATGCACAGATCTAAATAATAATAATGATAATAATAATGTGTGTATATGAAGTTAAAGTGGTTTGATATTTTATTAATGGCAAGACAGTATATCCTCGCTAATCAGTATTTTAGCCGGGGGCTATATGGCAAAGGGTCAACCAGGCCTAATGCCACTAATACTGTAGCAGGTCTAAGTACAATGAAATATTCACAAAGCAGCTTATCAAACAACAATAAGGTCGACCATCTTCAATGAATTTTACAGTTGGTTCCCATGTCAACCGCAATAAGCCGGAGCAGAGAAATAAATGACCTTGTCCTCACAGACAATACAGAAATTCACATATCTGTCATTGCTTCGAAAAGGTGACGTACCAATGTTAGGAGAATTAATGCAAGTACATGTAGTTTGCGCCATGCAACATGCACTGCATGGAGCACGGCTCCGCGCCAGAATCCAACGGCTCTTTATATGGGTCGCCAGGGTCGGTTGAAATAAACGCAAGGCACAGCCCACCGACCACCATTTTTTACAAATCTAGATGCGGATTTATTAACGTTGCCTGTACCCACTGAAGTGGTTAATTGACATATGTATACCAAAGCTTTTAATTGGAATTGACCAGCTAAAGCAACGCGTAAAGTGCCGTTTGAATACAATAATGGGCGGCACATTAAATTAAAAGCGTCGGCATACGGCGCTTCACTAGACTGGTGTCTCAATAATGCACTTTTTATATGAGTTTTTATTATTTAGTAAATGGATTCATTGACTTATGGTTGCAATTCTTAAACTCCTGAGTGTGAAATTCGTTTGTTCTGTTGCAGGCCAGTCGAGGGCATATGATGTTGGCCACTCTAAGATACAGGGAAATAACCACTGGCATTAAGTCTTATAACCTGGTAAACCTGTACCTTTTATCGGATAAACAGCTACACTAAATTCAAAATAGCATATAACAAACATTTCAATCGGAAAAAATCTTAATTTTCACTCTTTTAAAATCGTATACAGCCTATAATATACACTGACGGAATATGCATTTACGCACAGTCGGTACGGAGTCGATGTTTTTCTTTCGCGGGGCGATTTTGGGGGACGCATCGCGGCGGCTTCAAACGCCGCATCTTCGGTGAAGAGCCTAGGGATGTGAACGTCGTCTAAACTTAGCCTAATCGATTCACACAGTGAAATCATCCCCTGATCTACTCTAAAGGCATTCTACAAACACGTGCCGAGACGCGTCATCAGCGTGGTTTTCATCGTTAACGAAGACCTGATTAACATTGTTCTGCCTGGCTCTCAATAATTGATTGATCTTTAAAGAAAACAGTCTGGTTCCAACCTGTGTGCGAATACATCGTTCTAGTACACGGTAAATCATGAACAGCACCAACAGATTTATAGGAAATGATGATCATCATCTTTTAAATTGCAGCTTTCGTTTTCCCCATATGACAATGACGGCATTTTTATTAACATCTTCTTTAAACGACAATAGGAAGAAATCACTTAATGGCTGTTTAAGTATATTCCGAGTTCTAAAATACGTTGGTTTTTTTTTTTCTGATGTCTGACTAATAATTTCACCACAATGAATCTCTGGCATCACCACGGGGCGCATGCACTTCCTTCACTTAAAATGTATAACATATCATATATAATAATATGCGAAATTAATTTTTTGCATCTCCAACAATCCCTCATCAAAATTGTTGTCATCGATGATAACACCACACGCAATAAAACAATATGACTTTTATATATTGCTTTTATTCACGATTAGCCCCACCTGAATGTCACTGACTCCAAAAGCAAGATTACCTTGCGCACATTTTAACAAAAGGAGTAATTCAGTCCGCTTTGGTGCAATGAGTTTCCAAAGTTTTATCGATTATTAAGAGGCGAACCTTGTGCAGCACAGTTTTTTCTGCTCGTTAATTTTCCAGTACGGCAAACATTGTCTATCCCTCCAAAGGGAATTATTTCTGGATCCGTCCCCGCACAAGGCCATCTTTCAAAATGAAGTGTGTGCCGAGCCAACGCCAGTGTCAATTTCAAGCGCGAAGACAACACATGGCAAATCAAACTCGCTCAATTATTCAGAAGGATTTTCCCTCCGTTTTTCCCCCGTCTTTCTCCCCATGTGATAATGTCATTATCGTCTGCCCCAGTTCTATTCGTTCTGGGCATCCAATTATTTTTTCCCCTCTCTCCCTCTCGTAGATTTTTTACGGCAATTGTTATTCCATTGATATTTATGTTTGATTTTTTTTTACTTGGGAGGGGGGGTGTCTCCTTGACACGATAGTCGGCGTGTTCGCCTCTCAGTGTTTCGGCCGTATATCGAGTTATTACGGTGGGTATATAATTGTGTCATTTGTTGACTCAGTGAGTGGGCATATACATGGCAATCAATTGCTTTCTGCGGAGCGATTGGTTTGGTGTATGAAAGTGATATCTTCTACTTCATATCGGTGAGATGGGGGGCGCGCTCAGGGCAGGCCATGCAGACTGATATACATGTCGTACACTTAGTGGAACATGACTTCTGTCGACAAAACCTATATCCTACGTTAGAAGTTTATATGCACTGTTGTCTCCATGATAAAGAGCAAAACTAGAATACATTTAGAAAGCTCCATGCACTCCGTAGTCGGAATTGTTGGAAGTGTAAAAAGGACACAGCATAATACAATCACAAGAGGTTGCTAGAGCTTTTCAATCGTTTGAAGACGTTTCAATCGCTGTTTAGATAAACTCATCATTAAGTAATCTACTATCAGTTTTCGATAGGCAGAGTGGAACGAACATCCGAAAATCTCAGGACTAACGCCAAAAATGACGTGATTCATTAATATTCATAGAAGAATGGAAGAATAGAAGAATACAGTTACGATCAAGGAAATGTCTGGAGGGGGAAAAGAGAAGATTTGACGCTTGCAAACACACTCAGCGGTGAATAAAAGGAGAAGGCAATAAGTACAGGAAAACAGTAGTTACAGTGAAGTGGAAAACATCGATTGTTTAAAAAGAAAAAGACAACTATATAGAACGTAGTCAAACATTTACAAACTGTCAAAAAGAAAACGATACATAAGCTACGTGGACAGAGAAATATACAATGACCAAAATGGTAAAAAAAAAAAAAAACAGAGGACTGATTTGCTATTTGCTAAATTATGCAACGCACTGTTTTGCACTGTACGTCTACAATCCGTCTGATATGGTTTCCATATTACGAGCAATGAGGGTGACTTAATACGGCCGGAGTGATCTCATTTTGGCTAGACTCGTGTAATACGAGTCAACATGGCTCCCATCAGAAAGACGTCAGCAAGACGTGTATCTGAAACAATTTCACCCAATCGCTATTTGTTTTCGGGCAGCGATACAAAAGCAAAATTTAAAAACAAAATGGTTGAGTACATTATGAGACATAGTTGGCAATGAGAAATATCGTTGGCAATACACGTTGACTAAAAGAACATCAAATCAGTAATTACTTTAAACAGTTTCGGAGCAGGATAACTTGCTGCAACAACCCAACATGTAAAAAAGTCTCAAGACTGGTTTTGTGGGTGTGGTTTGCTCTCTCTCTGATGTGCTCGGGGTAATTATTTATTTGTCATATAGTCTACAACACACATGAGGTATAGGCCTATGCATGTACATGTATATTCGCGATCCACGGAACGGGGACGAGTTTTGAAACTTTTTCAAACAACAGCAACAACATCAAAATGACACAAGCCTTTCTTATTTAGTTACGGTTAAAGAAGCAAGCATGGTGTACATGCAGACTTTGCAGAGATGATAGGAGTGACCGTCATGACATCTTAGACGGGATGATAGGAAGGTAGGTTCACAGACAAAGGGACAGTATTCCAATACCTACAGACCTTCAACTTGTGCTGCATGTCTTACCTTATTGGCGTTCTGCTCAGCCATCTGCTTCATGAGTACGCTTCTCTTTTTGTCCTTACATCGCTTGTTCTGGAACCACACCCGGATGACCCGTGGGCTAAGTGACGTCATCTCTACCAACTGTTCCTTCATGAGTGCGTCAGGTCGCGGATTGGCCGCGTAGCAAGTCCGTAAGGTGTGCAGTTGTTTCTCGTTGAGCACGGTTCGCACGCGGGTAGGCTTCTCTTGCTTTTGTGAATGGGAGCGCACGGTCCGGTTTGGCATCGGTTCCGAGTGGCTCTGTCGCCCCGTTGGAGATGGTATAAGAAGGTCATCGTCTGCAACAAGACGGAAGAACATCAATCCAGACGTTGGATTTATAAGACCCATTTAATTGCAGAATAATCTAATTTGAATTAATTTCATATCGTCAAGAGGACAAATAAGGTTAAAAAGGTTTTAACATAATATAAGGCGCTTCGCGGTAGGCCAAGTTTGCACGTGAACTCATGGACCTCTGCGTGTTTTTAATAGTGGACTGAAATAAAGAAACATCATGGAGTGGCTTGATCTTTACGAACTTACCCTCACTCTTACACAATACCTAAAACCTAACGTCTAAACAACAGAGGTCGCTTTAATGTCACAACTCACAAGTCACATGAAATCTACATGGTATTGCTTGCCTCAATAATTGATCATCACAGAAACGATCTCGCCATCCACTGACATGAACTATCCGTTAATCCGAAGCCAGGCGCATTCAATATTAAATTCGAATTGATTTTCGTCTTAATACAATGGGCGGTAGGACATGAAGTATCACCTTTGGCGACTATTTGATTTGCCTGAGTGACGTCTATATGTTTTGTTTCATCACTGCGACATCTCTTCCCTTGTACAAAGAGGAAGTCTTTTTTTCCCTCCCTTATCCCCCACCTTCTCAGTCCGTAGGGACTTGTTCTACCATGCGTTCGACGAAGCCAATCAGGGGGAAAATGTTGGCTCAGTCGCGGCGACGCGAGCAGGCCAGCGATGCGTGACGGCCACCGAGGAGAGGACTCTTGGGATAAAGGCGAGATGATCACCCATCAGACTCCTCCCGATGCACAATGAATTATGAATCTGACTACATCGGCCTTAGGGTTTCAAGATTGTTCAATATTTCAAAGGAAATTGGAAGCGGGAACACAAACAAGCGTCTCCTGTGAATTTTTGATGAAACACACGGAGAGGACAGAGTTAATCGCGGTGTGTGAACAGATGACGAGGTACTAGGTATCTCTAATAAGCTGTTTGAATTATGTCTGACTCAATTCTTACGGCGAGTTGTGCCATAATTATCGGAGAGGGTCTTACGTCAAGTGTCTTTTGCCGTGGCGACAGGCATTTTCTATAATATCTTCCTTTTCACAACCAGTGACTGTCTGTTGGACAAAAAATGGCAGAGATAAAACATGTGATTTGTAGGTTTCAAATGGAGATCAACATCATTACAAAATGATAAGCTCCACATAAATACAAAGGTGGAATCATGACCTTCAAAATCGGGGTTAACTTAAAGGGCATTTAATATTAACAAGACCCATTTGTCTCAATTTTAAGGACATTCATATTCAATTTCAGATGCACAAGACTGATCAAAGCCTTCATGTTTTGAGCACGAGGTTATTCCATGTCGTGACACACGAACCCAGACACGCCGGCGAGTCCATGCGCGTCAAGAACCAATTGAGAACGGCCTGATTGGGAATAAAGTCCACCGCCCCACTGCTCATGATCACCAATTAGGCCCTCAGTGTCAGTTAATTGAAGGATGATACTACAATAACAACCTTTCGATGATGAGGTATCTCGCGAACCCTGATCGGGGAATAATGATGAGAGGGAATATCCCGATCGGGGTCGGGCGCAAGCCTCTTCTCGGGGGCATTATGATGAGAATAGAGGTGATCATTCAGGACGGTGAACGGTTCATGATCTACATAATCTTAGCAGAATAATACAGGTCGAAAAGAATGCAGTGCACTTTACATTAACAATATAATCATCGTTTCATAAGCAAATCTTACATGTCAGGAACAGTTTTGAATGTTTGGAACAGTTAAAGGCATAGCATATTTGGTTGTTCTCTTCTCATTATATACGTTCTCTGTATCGATCATCCCAGGTATGACAATGACGCGATAGATGGTTGATGCCACACAACGCAATCCACGACTATTCCTCGTTCACCACGCGGCATCTCCACTGCGCTGTCTACACCATATACACGATGAGAGCCGTGGGAAAAACAACCTGCCAAACTGGACAAGCAATAGAAGAGGCTGGTGTCTAGACCACTCGTCGTGATTAAAGGGACGCCTAGACCTACGTCCCGAGCCAGACTGAGCAAGTAAACATGTGAGAGGGAGTCCTCAGAGCATCACAATCTGGGTTGGGCCAAGTCTCCCACAAGTACATGTTTCTCTCCATCGCTGGTGTAGTCTGCTCGTGGAGTCATGAAGTGGTTCCATGTCTATACACTCAAGAGCCATGTAAACTTTTCCTCTGACCATTCGATACAAAAAGTACAAGAATTCTATTGGCATTATCATTCGGCCGGGAAGGTATGTAGGCTTATAAGCCTAGTCTACTACCTACGCGACAGTCGTGCTGCACAAGAGGACAGCACAACAGATGATAAACGCACAAATAGCGCGCTGAGGTCGCAACCAGATCCATCATGCACGCGCAACCTTTGTTTTGCTCTGTCCTTTGTTATTACCCCCCCCCCCTTGTTTTCTCTCGAAAGGAAAGGGGAGATCGCAGATGGTGTCCTGATTTGCCACCCGGTCCTTTCAAAGTTAACTGATACAAGTTTACATTAGGTTAAACACAACAACAGAAAATCGTCCTTGTTCTTATCACATTCTGGAGAAAAAAGATTAATGGCGCTATGGTACTGGTCCTATAGACATCACCGGTGTTAAATTTACATCGCAGCTTTGGCTGAATAGCCTCAGATTATAAAGATCACAAAATATCGTTTCACTTCAACTAATAACACACCGACATTATGGACAGAACATAAGACATAGTCCGAATTGATTAACGTCGGCATGTTAATGCCACTGAGCGATGCGCAGACAAGGCACTGTGATATGTCTCTCCATGTATTTTTGTTCAAATTAGCACAAGTGCATGACTGGAAATTCAGACACACATATATATGATATGTGAGTTATCATCAAGCGGTATCGGTATAATATGATTAAAGCGACATCGTTGAATTATAATTGGCCGTCTATGTCTCTTGGGACTCGGGCTGACTAGGGGCTTCATTATACCGTATGATTATACATCCCATCCCCCCATATGTTGGCCCTACCGACGTGATTGGGTTCTACCGTCCTACCGAGGGAAGGCCAAGCCCGCGAACACACACACAAATCTCATCTTAACAACAACACTGGGGACGACTAAATTAGTCTTGGGATATTGTGTGTGCTAGAGTTTGGGGAGAGGGAGGTTGCGAGCGTGCGGTATGGTACTGATTACGCGACATATTGGCCATGGCGCCCCGGTACACGGTTGGCAATCTCACCGCCAGCTCCAACTTCTATTGAGTGGGTCACGCTACAGGCTACACAGGCCTCAGGTGGCTACGAAAGGGCAGCCGTTCCATCGATAAAAACGCAGCAGAAGAAAAGAAGAGAGGAAACCTCTCGTATGCGGAATTGGAAATTGTAGATGACCGTACCCGTGTATGTTTGATGTTGGAATAATAGTGATATTTTTGATTGGTCTGATTATTGGTGCGGACAAAGGGCTTGATAACGAAGCGAGATGCAAGCGTGGAGCGAGCAAGGGCCACGGCACGCATGCGGCTGGCCTGCGGCTTGATCACATGAACAATCACTACTGCATACATCTGTATAGGACTAACAGATACACACCAATGGGTAATGTACTCCTGAGAAATCCAACTGACTGATTGATAACAATCACAGTTGAACAGATGCTCTAAGAAAACAAGCCAAATATCATAACCATGCGCAAGACAAAGAAATTAACTGCCAACATTTATCCTACACAAAATTATACTTACAAAAATGTATAATCATTCAGGTCAAATTGCATAAACTCACAGTTTGGATATAAGAGACGTACGATTTCGGAAATTATAAAACTTAGTAAGTAGACAAGAAGGATTGTGATAACAATGTACAGTTCGGGTTTTGTGATTTTAACCCCGTTATTTCTGCAACAATCAATTTAATCGAACCGAAATATCCTGAATTCTGACAGAATTTCATTTTGCCTTCTGCGTTATCAGTAGAGCACTAGCGTAGTCGTTGTTGATTTTCTGCCGATTGCCAATACAAGGTTATAGCTTCTAAATTGGTATCGATTTGTTTCTTCGAAACCTCGTCCTTGCTACGATTGAAAATTGGTTAGCAGATAATCGCATAATTCTAAGTATCATGCAAAATATTACATGTATTTTTTTTTATGAGACATGGCTATTCAAAAGCGCCCGCAACGTTCTACCATGGCTACAATCTTCCACGATTCTACACTTAATGACATATTCATGAAATATTAATGAAAGCACGTCTTTCAGTAAGAGATCAACACTACAATGTTTACCTAGGTAATTCAAAACTGACATTTTTTTCACGATGTGACGAAAATAGGCGAAACGATTTTGAACTTTACATGTATAGGCCTATCAACAACAGTCTATCGAATTCACCCTATAGCGTTCTAGCATTGTTCTAAACAACGCTAGAATGTTAGCTTCTTCTTTCATGAAAAATTGTAGAGCTCATGGCGAGCATTCTGTTTCAAAAAACAAACTGTAGGAATAATGATAAAAAGGTTTTAGCTAATACGGTGATAATATACCCATCGTTTGTGTTATTTAATTACACTTATTATTCCCAAGTAATAAATTAATGGCATGATTTATTGCACATCAGCCGTATACCTTTTTGTCATCAACTAACCATTCGTATATCAGATCCGGGGCAAAATTACAAACCAATTGCAATGGCAAAATGACATGTACAACTTAATGAAATGGGTGATTTCCGAACGCTTTTTCTAAAGGCACATACTTATATAATTACACACCGGACCTATCATTATTTTACACAATGACGACAACATGGGACTGAGTATGGACAACACATAAGACAAAGACTCAGAGTTTTCCAATCCTATCAAATAAACACAGCGATTGTATTTGCCCCTCGGATCCAACTGTAACGAGAATGATGAGCTGTGACTATAGCCCTCGCTAACTTACCGTTCATGTAGTTTCGGTGGTTGCCATTGTTGTTGTTGTTTGGTGGGACGTTGCTGCCTACCACCACCGTACCGTCCGCTGCCCCACCGCACCCGCTCCGTTCCAGCATCTCGTGGTCAGCCTTGCAGAACAGACCGTCTTCCCGTAGCGCAAACTCATCCCCAGGGATCAGCTGGCGGCTGCAGGCCACGCAACGAAAGCACTCGATGTGATAGATTTTGTTCCTCGCCCGCATGACAAAGTCGTTCTTGTCGAAGCCCTGGCCGCACTTGGCACATTTGGTTCCGAACAACCTGTGTATTAATATTATAAACAAAATGGCTGATTACATGTAAAGATCACACGCTTTAAACTTCTGTTTTACATCCTGGAAATCACAAGAATGTAAACCAAGCATGTTAATGGATGTTCTTTTATAAGACAATGATTATAATGTTAAAATCAATCCATGCTTTGGAAAATTGCATGTACTGTAGTTAAATTGTATGAAATTAAGCCTTTACTCCTCCCAAACTAAACAACCAAGTTATGCAGGGCGATCACCTCTTCTTAACAAGGCACGGTCTGTCTTTCCAAAAATGAAGTCCTATTTTAGAGCAAGTGAAAGTGGAATGAAAGTTCACATCTCGACAAATCCAAATAGATTCAATTTCACAGCCTGTATGCGGAGTCAGAGAGTTAACCCCGCGGTGCATACTAAGGACCCCTTTTCATGGTGTACAAAATATAATATATAGTGGACACAAATGCTTGGCAACGATTCCATGCCTTTACATAATGCGTAGGTGGCTGCCACAATCTTATTCACTGATACATGTATTGCAAAATGGATTTCATCGCCTTGAAAACACAAAGAATATCGGATAAAGGCCTCCAAACAAATCAAAACTACACGTGTTTTTAACACTGTTTGACACTTGGTTCTTTAAAAGAGTGTTTTCTTAACTTTGTGACATATTTTGTGTTCTTGAAAAACAGAGTAAAGAGGACAAAGATATGAAATTTAAGAGGGCAATGTAAAACACCAAATCCTCGACGATTCCGTATAACTTTTCATGTATAACTTTTCAATTCATAGGAATTGGGCGTGAAACTTCGAGCTCTCAGTGTTGGTGCCGTAAACAAATACAAAACTGACACAGTTTAAAGACGCAATGTCGATGTCTTGCCCCTATAACATACATCGAAGCATGTCCCAATTTCAACGCATCGTTCATAATTCGAAGCATGCTGAAGAGGGCTCGCTCATGTAATAGAATATCGTGGGGGATTGCGAGCGTTGGATGGATTGCTAATTAATCGTAGGGATAACTCGTCACGTCCCAGGCGCGAAGTGGCTCAGTAAGTCTTTTTTTCACGTATTACAGCCGTACCCCCCATTTCATCCACCAGACTGCTACGCTTCGACAGATGTGATTAACATGCTCGGGCGATGGAATAATGTCCTTGTTTCTTCCATCTACATGCTTCGTTTGGGCCTGGCCTTTACTTGAGCGCAGCGCGTGGCCAGGCCTTCAGTATGAGCGCACCTTAAGTTTAGTATGAGGGTAAGTCAGCCCGAATTCTCTTAACAGTAATCGTCAAAAAATAACGTAAAATACATACTTAAATCGCACTTTGTGCAATTTTTATATCAAAATTCAGTACAGAAAAAAACGGATCTCGATTATGCGGCTTTTACAATATTGTCCCCATTAATTTATTAGTTGAGTGTTCCATCTAGCATCACGGGATGGACATCTAACCACTTCGCTTTTTTTCTGGACCTAAATACCACAGGTTATAGAAAACCTAATTTTTGGGTTTTAGAAATTTAGACAAACATGGCCTACGAGAACAAAACGCAACAAAATGAATTTGCAGTTTTGAATTTTGAATGGGTCATTATAAGTGATAGCCCCGCCTTACTTCTGTGACAATTTACATGAAACCAATGCACGCTATGGGATCAACATTGTTCATCATTTACGACATCGAATATACCAGTGAAAGCTCGCCTTTTGATCAAAAACAAAAGAAAATCAGTACTGCAGGTTTAAACAAGCTGATTTCACAGGCGTTGGTAGACTTTACGAGACTTATCATTGCTGACATCTCGGCTGAATGGAATTTGTTAGTTTGACGATGTTTTCCTTAGTTGGCAGCTCAACATATCGATCAGTCAACACCGCACTTCAAAGACACAGTACCCAGCACACAATTTAATCAACGAGTAAATGTGACGGAACCCCTCTAATAAAAATGTCTAAATATTTATGAACGAGACACAAATACATCTCACATAGTGTGTCTTCATTCATGACAAATTGCCGGAAATATATTGAATTCGTCAGTGCAATTGGCAAAGAGAAATCGGAAAAGAGTAATGTTGACATTTTCAAAATTCTGTTTAGAAAACCACAGTACAGATAATTATTTTTCTTGGATGTGACACATTTACGGCAGAGTATCCACTGTCCCAAAATGAAGGCAGTATCAAAACAAAATCACTTTTCTGAAATCATGAGCAGTTTTATGGCATTTTTACATTTTCCGCTGTAAAAATAAATAATAAAATTCACGGTTGTGTTGAAGGTGAATTCAGCGCAAGATGAGTCTGTACTGTTTGATGCAGCAGCGTTGCTTCAATACGAAAGGTGATACTTTTTTTCAAACAGTTCAAGGATATAGAAGGCCCACAAAAATGATGAGTGTTTGCGGCTAGTCAGGGCAAAGAGAGAAAATACAATAGAGGCAAGCAAGCACGACCACGTTTAGCACGAACTTCTTGTACCGAGCCAATTCCCTAATTCAAGCCCATTGTTAATGAAAGTCATTGTTGGACCAAACACAGACCTGGTGGTATTCCCGTACAAGATACGGGTGTGAGCCTGTATCTATACATGCACATGTACATGTACAATATATGTAAATGTACATGTACATGGGCTGTACCCATACACGACCACGAACTGTTGATTCCTTTTGCGATCGGGCCCTACTCTAGTACCACGGTGACTGTCTGGTTATGGAACTAAACTACACTCGAGACATGGTACGTAACTTGTGCACAAGCATATCACATTCACACACCGTCAGTAATGTAAAAGGCAAGTTGAGTTATTAAAAAGAGATATTTTATAACGAGGTCCAATTCAACATGTAATGTTCCTATACGGCAAGATTGAATAATTAACACTCCGAACTAACCAAAAAATCAATTCTCTTCAGATTTAACAAAAAAAGCAAGTGTCAGTCCTGATTTTTGTTTTGCAAACAAACATAGGTCGAAGCTGCATTAAAAAAACCTTAAAATTTAGCACAAATAAAGCAGCTGTACATTTCCCTGCGGTCTGTGCATTATAAACAACTACCAAAGTGAACTTGTTTTAATGAAAGAGAATGGCTTTGGGTTTCCAGATTCTTAAATTGGTACTTCCTCATAAAATCGCAATAAAATCTTTTGAAGGGGACACACTGGTCGGCTATTGTGACGATATCCATGTATGCCGGTTGCACAATTAAAGTTTTATTGCAAATTCCTCAGTTCGCCCGTGGTGTAGGCGAACTGTGGTTTGGGAGACCTATTCAGAACACGGGATTCTAATTGACTTGGTGTGCAAGACTCCCAACAAAAAACGGAACTACATGTACATCAGCCGTCCTGTATGCCGGCAATATATCCGTATTCAAAGTGTTAATAGAACACTTCATATACCTTTAAAGTTCAACTCTTAACATGCATGAGTACTTCTTCCACTAAAGTTACGGTACTCAATGCCTCAAGTTGATTCTGCTAAGCGTGTCATGTCATGCGAATTTGCTTGAAAATAACAATATGTCTAACCCTAACGTCCACGTTGGACGATGACAGAGAAAAATTAGACTTTAAATCGTCACCACACCAACAATTCCCTTAGATGTTTCTGAATGGCAAAATTATAATCGGTAACGTATCATTTTAAAAAAAGCCTTCGGATATTTTGTAATTCATTTCTTAATTGAGATAAATAAATTAGTCATCGGAATAGGAGGCGAGGAAATGTTTTCCACCCGCACATTTGGCAAGAAAGGATAATAAACACATTTATGATTACGGACAAATTATATACCTATACTAGGGGAATAAAAGCGCAGTGGTAGACCGACTGAGACCTAAATTAGCTTTGCTCCTGAAATTCTACATAGAACAACTTTCTATCAAACCCTGACAATTTCCTCCAGAGAACTCCTACTGCACGAGGAACTGGGTTTCCTTTTAGCACAATCAGACAGCAGTGCCTTGTGGACAATACAAATGAAAGTAATTTAATTTGGCTTCTATAGTAAAAGAACAAAATTTGTTCACGGATATGACGTCTTCACCCACAAAACGTTACTTCTTTAGTTAATGCATCTTAGAGTGCAGATATTTCCTCTGCTTGAGAAAAGCTCCATAATCATCCCCACCGTTTTCACAAACGCCCGCAGTCAGAGCCGTATGTATGGTACACAAGCGCCAAGCTTTATTTGCAAAACACAGACCAGTTAATTGCATGGCCAACAAATTGTCAATTGGCCCAACGGCTGAATAGAGACACACAAAATTAGAAGACAATGGAGAACAAGGGAGTCACTTGGGATTAGGGACCATCTTAAAAAAAAAAGAAGAAGAAGAAGAAGAAGGGTTTTGCAAGCGTAAAACACGTTGAGGCGGCTGATGAAAAGCGAATAGCTTGGTCTGCCCAGTGAGCTGAAGTTAGCGTCTGGAAAATCACGAGGCATTGTTGCGTGTACAGTGTTTATTAGCTGGCTTTCAAAATATTTATAATCAAGTCAATTGAGCATGCGTAACAAACCACAACAAGTAATAAGCAACGCCAAAGATCCACCTCTGCTCCTATTATTACGTGCCTCATATTTTTTTTCAGGTTTGGTGAACCAGCAGTGACACCAAAAGAAATCTAGAAGAATCTAAAAGTACGCAAAAGAGCAAGTGTCTAAACAACTATGATGTCTTAAATATTTTGTAGCTATGACAGATTCAGAGTGGGTTCACTTTTTTTAACAGAATGCATCCCCCAAAATTATGGAAACCGGCGCAACACCAAGTTCTACAATTTGGCCTCCTATAAACGAGAGACAACGTCAGACAAATGCAGTCAAAGATTATTGTAAGCAGTGAATCTCTGTAGCACTGGTTCAATGCGGGATTTTGCGAATGCACCAAGTACTTGTATCTCTTTACTTTAGTGGGCTGTGTGTGGCTTTGAGTCTGAGCATTCAAGAATACAACGGATGAGCCAATATAAATTGTTACGGAATGTTTTTCGAAGAACTTACGTTAATATGAACCAAAAATTGTCTTTTCCAAAAAAAAATCACTCTATTTTGTTCACGCACGTATGGAGAGGAACTTCTTCATCAATCATTTCTCCTAAGGCCCGATGCTCAACGCAAAAGAAAAGCCAGTGTGAAAACTTTCTCATTAGACGAAATCTGACACTTACGACAACTGGTAAGTTATAAATAAAAAAAAGAGGATGTGCATGTATAACGTTTACTTTATTTAACTTTGACAAAAAGACGATACAAGTTAATCGCATATTTAAATTGGTGCTTCGACAACTTTTATAAGGAGATTTTTTTTTTTTAGAGTTAGTGAGTTTAATATAAGCAGCCTTAGACAAGTTTGCTAGCTGAAATCTGAAGCCCTACTCGCTGAGCAGTTGTACAGAAAATGAAGTACGAAAAGTTCGTGTAATAGCATTAACTTGAAAATGATGCGGTTTTGGTCCTTACGCCAATTGTCGAGAGGTGTTTTGTGGGGAAATGAGGTAAGCACACCCAGTGAACTCATATAGTCTTACCTGAGGTAGTCCCGCTTGCAGTAAGGTTTCCCGTCCCGTACAAAACACGTACAAGTCTCGTCCAGATAAGCATCGCAATCGCCACACTTGAGGCAAGCGGCGTGCCATTCCAAGTCGGGGGCAACCCGGAGTATATACTGGTCCTGAATCTGTCCCCCGCACCCTACACAACACGAGACCCGCCGCTTCTCCGGGGGTTGATCGGCCGGGTAGACGGACAGGGTGATTGCCGACATGATCATTCAAGAAGCCTGGGTCCTCTCCCCCAAAATGAAGCTGCACCTATTTTCCGGGAAGGGTGTAGGCTCCCTCCTGAAGTGCTTAGTAACAGTTCTGTGGTGGCAAAGTCCAGTCCAGTACTAAAGTTGCTTGACACTTTGCAGTATTATATCCGAGTTTACAAAGTCATACCACTAGTTGAAAGACGACAGTAGACGACTGCTCTCAGTACAAAACACACACTCTCTGTACAAAATGAGTTCAGCATTACACCTGCAACAGTGTCAGTTCTGTATTTGACGAGAGAAAAAAAGAAAAAGCCTGTAATAACTTGTGCCTGATGTGGAAAAAATGACAGCGATAATTAGTGGCTCCTGTATACCACTACCGAGAAAAAGAAGGTGAAGATCGGAGTAAATCAGCACTGTGTCCCGTAAAAAAAAATCAGATCATAACCGGCCTTACTTCGACTTGGAAATGAACTGCCAAACTTCCATACTTTATGAGAATACGGCAGTGAAGTGATTGAATCGAATGAGGTGGGATCGCGGTGTTATGGGTTGAAGGTAGGAGCCGGCACCAAATATCGCTGTCAACCTTGTGGACTGTTTTATGTGCGCTCCGGATGGGTGGTCTCTATAGCTGTTGTATTGTTGCCAGTGTTCAGTAAGCGTACAGTACGTACCCGTGCGATTAGACCTCATTCAAGTGAAGGACAACGATACAACGCACACACAGGGCTTCGAAACGTCCACCGGTGAGAACTGAGAAGGCGCTGATTGGCCAACCGTATTAATGAATCCACCACGTGATCGGGCTTTTTGGGAAACAAAGGCTGCCCATTGGTGGTTTGTTTGCGTTGGGATGAGCGACAGAAGACACTGCTGCGCACCGCGTGCTTGGTAGCTCAGCGATGACTCAGGGAGACTGTGCACCGAAAGTCAGTACCTTGCCGTCTGTACCCCGATGAATCTGACCGTATCGCAGTGGGTGATCACTGACGGAAGTGAAGCCCCGCTGCGCGGTACACTCCGCGTCGTGCTGCTTCGCTCGTGTCCATCAGAAACCCCGGTCTTCAGAACACCCACTGTCGTCAATGTCGCATTCAGTCGTCACACTGTACGGGCTTGTCCACGCAAAATGTTCATGAAAAAATGACAGTTTTTCCACTTCACTTTTCGTTAGTATTGAATCAATTAGTGAGAGCTGAATTGGTTCATGTTTTTCCTTTAAATGTCTGCAGTTTCGGTTGTTTATAACAAACGAATAATGTTTGTGTTGATCCATCATCCTGGTTAAAAATGTTGCAAGTGGAAATTGAAAGCACACAAATCATTGTAATCTAATTGATTTGATTTAATTTCAAAGTATACATTTCCAATATACACAGACACATAGGACCGAAGAAATATGATTGCCTATAAGAGTGACATAATAATGTGAAGTTTGTTTTATATGTCAACGATTTATGCCACATTTGAAAGTAGCACAACTTGTTTGTCTTATTTTGGAAACCTCTTACTCTTTTTTTGTAAAGTGTTTACTTGGCCATTGTGAATATTATGTAAAAGTACCACATGTATGCATGCACCATCAAAGTTCGATTCCAAAAATCAATCTTCTGTTGAAATTTTAGCCGAAAATATTAAAAAGCGCACCATAAATAACACCGTTTTGACGCAAGGACCCACTGTCTTGTCACCAGTACGCGAGGCAATACGTTCATAAGAAGACAGCTGGGATACATAACAAAAACTGATTATAACCCTAACGTATTGTCTCTCCTCGGGGTGATGCTCCACCTCATGTCAGTTCCGCTAGTTGCAGGATTGATGGAGTTTCTCCTAGTCCCCACCATGCACGAAACAAGAAATCCTGGTCATAAGACTAGGCCCACGATCAGATCATTATCTGAACATTTTCATTTATCGAGGCAATATCAGCCCCGCTTGTCACCCTTGTAAAAGAAACGGATAGGACTTATCATCTTGTGATATCGCTGTGTCAATGTTTCTACGGACCTTGTTGACTTGGCTGGTTCCTATGCCATACCTGCCGTGATGGTCGGCTGATAAGCACCCGCGTTCGGCTCAACGCCTGCTCTTTGTTTGCGTTTGATTATTATTTTGTCGTGTTTTCCCCGCTTGTGATTACACAGACTGATATCTCCCTCTCAAGTTTTGCCAAGAATTGTAGCTAAATACACAGAGTTTGTACACAGGGCCCTTGCCTCGGCACTTTGCAGGCTTGAATTTACAAGAGTGGTTACAAGAACTCTCAATAAATATCAATTTGGAACAATGTTGATATTTTTGAAGACTACCGTAACAGGTCCGGTTATTGTATAAGTTGGATTACCAAAATACGGATTACGACACCTTGTTCTCCAAGATCTGTGAACTATACTTAATATACACTGCAAATGAAGGCTGCAGTGCCATGTGGTGCATTTGCAACTGTGCAGTCAAGTCGTACGTGTATTATGTTCTTTCCATGAGCAGCAGAGCATCCTTGCTTTGTGGTCATACACTAGCCCGCCCTCACTCTGTGGCTCACGATTATTTTTGAAGGAAGCTCACTCTCCAAAAACTTTTCCCCCCACGTAACCTTCAGTTAATAATGTAGTTAATATCCATATATTTTTGTTTGTTTGTGATTTTGAAAATAACAAACAAATCAAACACATAAAAGGAAGCCAATTAAAAAAAACAATCAAAGATAGGAGGGAAATGAACAAAATCTCTTGTTATATCATTGTTTTGTACTTGTATGAAATAAGCCGATTCCTCCTTCAACCGATAAACCGAATACAGCCATCAAGCCTTACTGAACCCGTTTTCAATTGAACAAAAACAGACCAAGTCAGCGGATAAATGCATGACTCCTACCCCCGGCCATTGGCCACTGCCATCGATCTTACACTCAGATATTAAAACCCAAACAAAGGGACAAAAGCACGGACTGCAATAAAGACCGGGAATATGGCCCCTTGTTATTGACAATAATTGCTGCCTGTTGTTTCTAGCGTTTAGCGTGGAGGAAAAAAGACGGACGAAATGAAAGTGTTTCCAACCGGTTCTCTTCACAATGTCCCCCACCCTTACAGGGGTTAATTTTCTGGGTCTGATGTGGCTCACAAGACCCCCTGGTTATTTGCAAATTCGGTTTGTACACGGGTTCATCTGTGGCCTTTATTGAATGAATGTAGACTCATTACAAGTTATATGAGGTCAACGGCGGACAGTGTCGAAGAGGGGATTCAGGCGCAGGCGCACAGTGAATTACTTTGCATATTTCTGTTTTCCTTGTTAACTTTTTTCTATATCTTTGTTTTCGAGGATTGTAAATCCTTAACGGGGCTCAGATTTGTGTCACTATAAAGGATGTAGGCGGTTTAAATATTATAAAATTCTGCGCGAGTTTATTACGTGCTTTAGGAAAATTGAATAATGGTGAAATATTTTGAGCTTGAGAATTTTTGGGGAAATTCGCTCATCAGGTAATATAACAAAACTGTAGATATTCGTGCATGGTCTTTTCTTGTATTATTTGATTCCTATTTGTTTGGGCAGACACCAGGAACTGGGCCAGAAGGCATTTTCAGTATTGACCTAAACGACACTCTATTCTACGATATTGTTTAGAATGAAGTTAACTAAACAATGGCACATAAATTTGACATATGTAAGAATATAGGCGCATTTTTGACAATGCCGTGATCAGATGAGTGGGATGACAAATCAAAGACATGCCATGGTTTTTCTGACAAAAAGAAGAAATGAAGCAAGCAGCAGAGGCCAACTAGTGCCACTTGACCCTTCTGTCACTGAAACAGGCGGGAAAAGACCAGACGGTGTACAAGAACCCGGGGCACACCCCACAGCAGACCAGAGGACAAGAGCAGCCATTTCCCGTGCCGCAGACCTCCCGATTCACCCACAGGATACTTTGTCATTGTTGAACGAGTGGTAATCAGCAGTGGTCGCAGCCGTTGTCTGTTAGTGTGAGTGTGGGACGGGGATAATAATAAACAGCCACAGGGCGGGTATTATGCGAGCTTCGTGGAATACTGTACAACTCTTTTTCCTTCTGAAAATTAAAATCCGCGGCTTTTGTGCTGGGAGACCCGCGGCTTCAGTGAGCCATGTCATCTAGCTGTTTCATCAGCCCCTCAATTTTTTGATTCGCTTTGGACAGTGTTCACGATCAGGTTTGGGCCGGGCCGGGACAAAGAGCTAATATGCGGAGAAAACAAAACCCTTCCACCCGCAGATATAGATGAGTGATTGGAATGGGTGAATACTGTTGGTGGGGGGGTTGATGGTATAGGGGTATTTAAAGATACCAGAGAATTAATTCAATGCCCTATTAACCTTTAGTTTCACCCTTTGACCAAGGGCGGATCCAGAACACAATTTTTTTGGGGGGCCCAAAAAAATGTTGGTTCCCCCCAAAAAAATGGCCAAATTTTTTTGGGATTCTAGATGCTCTGTGGTGCGATCTGAGGCAATTTCTGACCACTTTAACCAATGGGTTTTTTTGAGGAAAAGATGGTGGTGTACTCATTGCCTGCCTTTATTGCGATGTCACATAAAAAAAAAAAAAATTGGTTTCGTTTTTTGGGGGGGGGGGGCCAAGGCCCCCTTTGGCCCCCCCCCCTGGATCCGCCCTTGCCTTTGACACGTATTATGCAATTGTGTACAGCAAATGTCCGTATTTTCTATGTCTGAGAACTCCATCGTTTTCAGACCATGAACGAAGGAATCAAAATGGAATTAGCAATACGAGCGAATTACAATGCAGAGCGCCACCAAGCGTTTGTCTGTAGAAAATGCCACTTTTTTAACTTCGCATTCGACATTTTGCATATCATTGTTCACAGCTGGCCTTCGTCGTTTACGTCTAGCAACATGTATCCAGACACCTTGTATATAAACCTCTCGATATTACACAAACAATCCAACTTGGTCCAAATCACGAGTGATAACAAGTGACAACCGTAGGCAGTGCCGAGTTGTTGCGTAAAATGAATACAGTTTAGCGTGCTCCTCCATTTGGTAAAGCCTTTTACAGCGTATACTTCATGTTGAGGCCCTCTACTGTATTTATGTGCTAATTGGTGTAAGCTAAGTAAAAAAAACTATAATGTGCACTGAGCACAAAACGTAAAGATCTTTGGCATGTGCATACACATTAAGTGAATCCTTGACATGAACACTTTTTGATACAGTATCATTCGCTATACAGCTTTTGTCAAATATTAAGAGGCTGTGATGTGTGTTTCAGCATTTCGAACGTTTGAAAGCAGTAAAATTGACACCATGTTTAGATACAATGACAACTTGACTAAATTGGTGACTATAGTTTGCAGCTGAGTGTTGTGGATATGACCAGTCAGTTTCTGTTCTAACCTCATTGGCCTTTAAGATAAGTTTGCTAATGTACGGTGGTTTAGCTATAATATACAGGGTGTATGGGGGGGGGGGAGGTAATCCAAATAATGGGTTAATATGTAAACGTTATGAACTTAAATGATGTCTTACAGGGTAGGTCATTAGCTTTTCAACGATATCTCAAGTTTGCATTTTTCAGTTCACAGATGACCGAGCACCATTCATTGCAAAACAAAGGCCAACAAACCCCTGTTTCCAAGTGTTGAGTTAAGTTTTCGGATGAATGCGATGTCGTTGAGGACAGTGCGATAAAAGGGTATGTTACAGATGCTATGTTTGAAAGACGTTTACGCACTGTCCTTAGTGACAGCACATTCATCCGACAGCTTAACTCATCACTTATTCAGCTAACTTGGAAACCGGGGTTTGTTGGCCTTTGTTTTCCAATCAATGGTGCTCACTGAAGAGATGCAAATAAGGTATTAATTGGAAGCTAATGAACTACCCTTTAACCCTAAAAGGGCCGGGTTATTTTGACCATTACTCAGCCGGGGGGGGGGCGGCTCGGCTATCGAGTGACGAAACAATTTGAAACTCGGTACATGCATAGAGCAACTCATCATGAACATACCCAAGAAATGTCATGACTATAGGTCAAAGGGTTTTGGGATTATGGCTAATTAATTATTCATATGTACGAATGGTAATTGGAAAGTTCAGTTTTCAAGGCGCGTAGCCACTTTGACATTGCATAAGTTCCAACCTTTTACATATTAGCCCATTGTTTTCGATTACCTTTTTTTTTTATACACCCTGAATAATTGTACACATGAGTTTTCAAAAAGTGACGATTATTATGTTGAAGTCAATATGTAAGTCCTGCAATTTCCTTGAACTGATACACGAAAACCAGACAAATCCTTCCAATTGCTTCGAATGTCCTGTTCAATGACCTATTTCTGACTAGAGACAGCACGGGCTGCATCTTAAAGGGCTGGACGGGTGGTTAAAACTAAGATGGTCTATTGGGGTCACCATACCGAGTACAAGGCATGATTATATGACATATTTGTTGAGGACCAAAAGAAAATCCAAAAATTCGGGCTCACTCTAAAATAAGTATATAACGAAGTTTGTCAAAACAAAAGGTTTGCTCACGGATAATAGAATCGACAGAGCAAAATGTTTACTACGCGCGCAAACAAGGCTTAATCAGAAGGTTCAAGCTACAGCTGACGGACCTATTGAGTGTCGGGAACAAGTCTACTTTGGTAGAACTTAATTCGCAGGACTGCACATGCTGCCTACTAGACCTGACGACAAGTCGTTAGATAGTCGTATTTTGTCCGTGAACTTCATCGGCGCGGCTGGTATAAGACTAGTACGTAATCTGCCGGGTTGCGACAACATCAATAGTCAGCATCATTTGGTCTGGGAACCAACTTCTCGCATTGCAGCGATATTGTGCGTGCGTGGAGCTAGTAACCTGTACCGTATACTTAAAATAATTACCGACGTGGCACCAAGCCTAGCTGCCTGCCTGCTAGCATCACTTGAACTGCCCAGCATATTCCTACTTTGGCGTAAATTTTGGCGTTCCACGAAAATCCATTTGGACATTCTTGTGAGTCTGAAATAAAACAATCTTCATGAACTATGGAATCGGTTTTCTTTTCAGACTCTTCATAAGGGTAACGACTTTCCTGATCTTAATCGGTGAACGGGAACCACATGTCTTCAAGAGATCACGACATAGCATTTTTGCACGCCTACTTTTCAGACCTGGTTAGCATCAGACGTGTGAAGTTATACACAGAGACCTGCTTGAGACGTTGTCAAAAGACTGCGCACTACAACATGACAGCATCATGCATTCATCTCAATCAGGGGCCATGGAAGTTGTAAGTGTGACACCGCAAGACGTTCCCCAGAATGGGAAAGGGCAGCAGGGGACTTTTGGACGATTGCTTTATGTTAACTGACTCTTCCCACTTCAGAGGGGGAAAAGGTCAGGATTAAATAAATAAATAAATGAATCAAAATAGAAAACTTTTTCGAATGAATTTTGAAAAAAATGTATAAATATTAACAAAATATGCAAAAAGGTTCAAATAATGTTTACTTAAACCAGATAATTTGAATCTTTGTTAAGCACCGACTTGTTAATAAGGTCTCAACCTTCCTTAGGGTCAGGTCGGGCATCGGGAGTTGAATAGCAACCACTTTTCGAGTTCAAGTTTGTTTACGTATGCAACATGGTTTCCAATTAGCCTCTGCATAAGCAGCCAATAGGCTGGATGTTGTCGAATTGAAAGATAACGAACTTTCTAAACATTTTCATCAATTTACTTTTGTTACTTTCAAGCAATCGTGTTTGGAGTGACAATCTGATAAGGAGGAAAAATGACCACACAATGACCGACATGGCACGTTTGTGTGGATTTGTAATCAACTTTAGATTACAAAGATAATTATGATAGGCCAGATTAAATTCGTGCATCAACAAATAACGATATAAGAACAAACCTGATGCATGCTAAAGACCACGTGTAGGTGACTGACCTCATTATCCCACTCAAAAAATGACGTAAACATTCGCTACGTGTTGTAAGCATTTAAACAAAAAATCCACATGTACCTCCAAGTAAGAGTTTTAATCTGTCCTTGTGGTGTGTGTTTCCCACTGTTTGTGTAAGTCTTTTCTAAGTCTCTTTATCGTGGTCGTCTTGCTGTTGCTTTACTACCGTGTCTGTCCGTTTTAACCTGCCTGTATTAGACAATTTTTTTCATGTTCACCTAGTTATTTTAAAGGTTTATCTTTGTATAATTTTTAGTTTGTTTTTAAATTTTAACTGGTTTATTTTTATTTCTGTGAAGCGCCTTGAGCGTCAATTTTGACGGATTTGGCGCTATACAAGAATTAGTTATTATTTATATACATGCAATGGTACCATTGAGGAGACACGTTATCGTAATTTCTTTGCTCGATGGGAGACATCGGTCATTAGGCATTTTCATGTCTCCCTAATGTCAAAGCCCTCCTTTAGAGGCAAACTTTTGCTGTCGCAATTAGATTATATTTGTTGCTCGTGGTCTAATTAGAAAACATACCGAAATTCGTGCAAAAGGGACAAGGGAATATTGGGTTAGGGCACTTTTGAAATATGTTGTGCACAAGTCTATGGGAATGTCTCCCTATGGTCCCATTTTCGGTAATTGATTGATTATTTTTCATTTTCATTTGCGTATCACTTATAAAGTAGCGGGGTATCTTTTTGTATTTGCAAAGACAACGAAACTTTCGTCTCATAAACGCAAGAGAATGCGTAGTGGCACCGTCAAACGTACAGCAGTTCGCGGAATATGTTTTCCCTCAGCGTGGTTTCATGTTAACACGCCGTCATCATTTATCGAAAGCCAGGCGGAGTGTAAAAATAACAAGCAGATTCTGACTGCCAAGTTACATGAAACATTGAGTCCTAGTACATTAGTGAAGTAATTATCATATATAGTAATAGTGTAGAGATCACATTTTTTTTCAGAAGCGCGCGCCATGGCGTGCGTTAGTGTATGCGCCATTTCCCAATATCTGACAGATGTCACAGACCTCTGCCACTGTTCGCTAGCTACCGAAACTCACCAGATGGCCCACGGGTCGCCCTCGCCGTCAGCTCCCGCCTAGCTGGGGCCGATGGGGGAACTCGCTATTCGCGGGAGTTCGGGGTTCTCCTTGATGGTTAACAGCTAAAGGTACGGCAAGGCAAAGTTAGCGTTTGAAGCTCCTGGCGCGGGCCAAGATGGATCGCGTGTCTCACACCATGGGTTTGTTATTCCAAACTCGCGTGTCAACAGCGGGCCAAAAGCCGAAGTATTATCATCAGTACTGGCTTAGACAAATATCAATGTGTCACTTGTTTTCTTCTACTTGCTCCTGATTCAGTCATGTTATCATTTCCTCTACTTGTATTTCTTCATTCTGTTTGACCCGGCAGTGTTCTTGTACTTCAAAGCAGCAAATCATAATGGTGAGCTCCATTATCGTCAATGGGCCTTATGCACACGTTGGCCATTTTTGTTGGGTTCCCTGAATGTATTTCATAAATTGTGAATTGTTAAATGGGATGGTGTCAGATTTATTTATTCACTATAGCCTCACTTTCATTTTTTTCTTCAACGTGGCTTAAATGTTTAAATGTCTAATCACAAATGATTATTCATCGGAGCAGACTATTAATTTGTAACGTCATTTCTTTCATTTCTCTACACAAATTCCAAAAATGAAGATTTTACCTCACTCTCAATCCAATGGCCGACTCGTGAGTTAGGCCCATTTGCTGTCCATCCGCAATATCCTGATGCTCGTCTTTGGGTTTGATTTATTTTTATTTTTTTTTAATTCTGGGTGGTTTTTTAAAATAACATATAACAAGATGTGTCAATAGTATAATTCTTTCCCAAAAATGTCCTAGATGGAAACCTCTAAGATACAAACCTCTATTTTGTACTTGTTCAATAACTAAACGTAGCTGACAAAATGTCGTACATATACTCCGAATAATGGGGACATTTACCCCAACTCCTTGCTCCCCACGATTAACGTTGGCCCCAAATGAGTCACATTTTACCTTTAATGCTTGGGAGATTAGGTACCAGCCTTGTTTGGGATCCCACTTTTATCTCTTAGATGGTTTGGTCTAATTCCCAATTCCCCATGCGTAAATACTGCAGTGTCAGCATTCTTGATACTGATTTGACATAGTTTGCCACCTTTAATACACAAAGCATGAAATATATTGACCGCCCGCGTTTAAAATGGACTAATATTACGGTTGATGCAAGCTATAATCAAACCAGTATTTCAGCTGCAGTAAATGCCTGATTTGAAACGCTTTGTTTTTTAAACCCAAATCATTAATGCGTTATCATTATTGCACTCAGTCAACCAGTTCCCGGAAATCTTTCCAATATTGAAGCCTCACATCGTACTTAATTAGGTGATTTTAGATTTAAAAAAATTTAAAATGGAGTGTCCCTTAAAAGTCTGTAACGGTCCGCATGTACCTTTAAATGTCCCGTTTGTCTATACGTGCTGCATGGTGATGAGTGTAGTTGCAAGCTTTCTTTCAGCTTAGCCGCTTTCATAATTATGCATGCATCATAATTACATGTCCAGACCTAAAATTCATAAACTTTTAAGATAAAAAGAGAGTGATTGAGTGTCTGTGACCGACCGAATTTACCGCACCAGACCAGGCTCCACATTAAACTGCAGCATAAAAGACGGCACATCCCTTACATTTTTTTTTTTTTTTTACAGTTTGCCGATAGTTCCAACCAGACAAAAGAAGAGGACTTCCTCCTCCCCCTAGTTTAGCTACTGTTACACCGTACTATTGTCCAGCTCCAGAAAATCTATCAAACTCATTACTCACTCTAATAACCCTTTGAGCAGCACGGATTGATTGACAATTCATTAAACCAACCAAGTCAATCCCTCCTTTCATTGTAGAGAGGACAGAAAAAACTTCTTGTGAAAGTAAACAAAGTCTACGCGCACAACCTGTGCTTGCCTTTGTCCTGCAAGTTGAGGGCAAACTAACATGCTTTCATTCACTGTGGCTGGTATAGTTTGAACAGCGACGGGCTGATTAGCTGGGGTTTGGCGGACTTGTCATGGGGGTGGATGGCTTCTTTCAACGGGCTTTGATCCCGGCTGCGTTTGCTAAATTCTCTTTTTGTTGACTCTCCCTGGAGATGTCGCAATGAGCGGACGGGGGAGCTATCTCACACCTCGTTCACACCCTCAACACAAGGGGGATTTACAGACTGGAGTCAGCCAGGCTCACAATTCATATAGACCCGGGATATAGGAGGGATATTTAGCCCCTGGCAACATTTCGCCATTTTGTCTGAATTGAAAGCCCTGCCGCTCAATATCATGTACTGGCACTGTAACAATCTGCCACATTAAATTTCTATGAAAACAACCTGAATATTAGAATACTTTTTGAGGAAAATATCCCACGTGCCCAAGGACTAAAACTTCAATACGCCACTGAATACTAGGGAATATTCGAACAAATGCGAAGTTCCGACTTATTCAGTGGTACACACAAAGCCTGTGGCTCCGGTGTGTTCTCGTTGTATATGTAAACAGAGCTTTGCAGTCAATAAATTATTCACCCAAGTTGCAATATTTAAATGTTTTCTTATCATGCACTGCTTGGTACATGTGCATTGTTGGTAGAGATTTTCGTGCGCGTATACATGTACTTAACTTACGTGCGTGTATACAAACAAGACAAAATCGATGACAGATTTCACTTCAAAAGATATCACGGATATGAATATTTAGTTACTTCTTTACTTATACAAAATCCAGAGAACTAGCCGACAAGTAGGACCAGATAAAATAAAGTCCCCACAACTCCCGAAGCTTGACCGAGCACAAGACAAACTTTGCCCACCGTCGCCAACGTGTCTGGTCGGGGCGGATTATCGTGTGTGCCCGCCAATCCGCCAATCCGCAGCAAACAGAAGTCGTGCTCCGGGTTTGCACAGGGGTGTTGTTTTTAGGAAAACATGGCGGGGGAGGGCAGATTTGTTTGTGGAGTTCGATACCGTCTCAAGGTGTTGCTTACAGAGCGGGAAGGAAAGTTTCAGCACTGATCAACGATTGTGGTGTCAGCATGTCGGAACTTCGGCAAATCGTCAGCAGTGCCACTTTTGTTTTCACTTTTTTTTCATTTTCTGAACGCATGCTGAAATTGATAGAAGTAATATTGTTGAAATTTTATCAGTTGAAATTAAAAACATTTAGTTTCTTCCGAATAGCAGATAGCTATTTTAGCTTTAGAATATGCATACCTTCTTAATGGGCTCATGCGATTCTTTTTAATGCAATCCTCAGAATGCACATTTGCGTCCCATTTAACCTTATTTTCAATTTTTAGTCTTGCCATTTTCAAGGGTATTTTTTTGTGCCTTTAATGAAAGTTTCCGTATTCATAAACAAAACTGTGACGTTATTCCGGGCAGAAACCTCAATGTTACAGCTAGTTTCAGCACCAAAAAGTTATTAGAGTTTTGGCTTTACTGTCGTAAATTTTCTTGTTTGGGGTGATTCGCCATTGTGTCAGTTCATGGCAATAAGCCAATGCACGATCAAACCTTTTTTTCACAAGTGAATGATTACAATGAACACATTTTGGGTTCACGATTTGATGTCAGATAGTTTTTATACATTTAAGAGGAGTAGAAATTTGCAAAAAATGTGTTCCTGAGAAAACTTCATTGCATGGACCCCTTAAAGGTATTTCTATCTTTTCAGGTTTTGGATACAGAGGTGTTAGTTAACCCCCTCCCGAGTAACACAGCCAAAGCAACTTAATTATCCTTTAAATAGAGTTGTAATGAGTCACTGATTTTTGTGACTTGAGTCAAGTCAAGTCATTTTGAAGTCGAGTCTCTTCATGAGGGACTTGAGTCGAGTCGAGTCATTTGCTTGCAGTGACTCGAGTCGAGTCGAGACTTTTACCATTAGGGACTCGAGTCGAGTCGAGTCATCAAAAATTGTGACTCGAGTCGGACTCGAGTCGAGTCATTGACTCGAGTCATTACAACTCTGCCTTTAAATAGTCTTTTGTAATGTTTGTTCCGACACCCTGGTCCCATCTTTTTCGAGCCCGAGCCTCGGGGCCGGTTCACTTCATGCGAATAACAATGCAATGTAAAAAGCGACGTCAGCAAACTTTTCTGGTGAAACTCGCCTCAGGATCGCCGCCCATAATATTATTATGTACCAAACATGTAATTGTAACATGTTTAGCTGCACGAAGGCAATCGCAAGTCGCATTCGATATTCCCCTCAGTTCTGTAACATGCCAATATAGTTTGTTTTTTTGGACGCTTAACATGTTAACAAGATCATATAAAATTCCATTCGTGTCAACGGAAACTTGTCAGCTTAGTAGCTGCGATTCAAGTGTAGGCCTACACACTTTCTTATCATATCACAGTATGGCCAATTTGTTGAAAAAGCCTGGTGTCCGGACCTTAAGATTCTGACTATAACCATACGGAGCTATAACTAATCTTTGGTTGGGTAGGCACCAATGTCACGTAGTAAAGGTACGTGTGATCATTTGCTTGTTTGTACTTTTATCGTTTCGAAGCAACCCGAATTGCTCAGTTTCAGCTCAATGGACACTACAGGCCGAGTCCTACATTTTCAGAAAACAGAGAAAACGTATATGAACTTATGGGATCCGTAACTGGATGCCATTGCTAACGCACGTAAGTGTTCCCGCTGTCACTTTTTTTTAAGACCACCTTCCGAACGATACCATTTCAGGCGGAGTAATTTCACAGGGTATTTGGTACGGTACCATCACTATCTTCATTTTGAGTAAAGCTAGTTTTTTTCTAATTACCATTTCCGGACGATAACCAATGTTCATACGGGCGTTTAACCAAAACGGGACGGATTCCATCCGTTTCTGAAAACGTTAAAGTTTCCCGAACACGTTTTGGTTGATATCCAGATGTTTTGATGTTAATGTTCTTGATATCTCGGAATACAATGATTGTAGCTTACCAACAAAATGTCTGCCATCAGGCTTTCCAAATTGAAGAACGTGATAGTGATATTCGATGCTATAGGCACTGTTCGCTCGTACCCCCGCCCTGCAAACAGGGCGCTGGGAAGGGCAGATGAGCTTCACAGAATCTCGTAAAGGAAGTGGGGATGGCATTCTGGATAATTTATCATGACCTATGTATAAAGCATCTGACTACAGCTGTAGATTGCGGTTAGCCAATGCGCGCAAATGCTATCCGAAAAGTTTGCCATAGAAATGCATACACACCATACCGGAAGTGATTTCTTTTTCATTGCGGACCATATGGACACATTTTGAGCGTCGAATGATATGCCTTTCGACCCTTCGTGAATTCGAAACGGAGCCTGGGCAACTGACGGGGAGTTGAAAATTTACCAAACAGATAAGTTTTACAGATTTTCCAACATTATTATTTTTTTCAACCAAAAAAAGGACGCCGCATTTATGAATGGGAATAAAAAGAGTGATGAACAGTCGTTTCAAATCTTGCAGGGTCGTGGTCGTGATGGCTTGCAGGTCACAGGTCACGCAAAATATATCCGATTTGTCAGCCCTTCCCAGCGCCCTGTTTGCAGTGCGGGGGTACGAGCGAATAGGCGCTGTACCTCAAGTATACACGTGGCCAGGGCTTTGCTGCCTCATGTTTGATTTGTAAATGTGACGCCTATCTGACTTACGATCGTAAGGGGGTCTTCAGGTCAGGGGAAAAGACTCATGCGAAACCGTTTGAAGAGGGCGCTCTTTACTCGGATAATGGACATGGGCGTGGCCAGACCAATTTGAAAGAGAGAAAGAGAGTTGGGGGGGGGGGGGTTAAGACAAATTCGCAGACTGACCACTCCGTGTAGGAAGGTGGCCTGAAATTCAAGTTATCCCGTTGCCGCAAAACATCAAAAAGTGTGGGGGGGGGGGGGGGCTGCACACAATACTGGGGGCGGACGGTTGTTCAAAGTGGACGCAGCGTTATATTCGTTACAGTTTCAACGATGCTTATGTACTAAACATGGATGTCTATGCTTGCATATTAAATCACTCAGTTTCCGAGATGGATGACCCGACTGTTGAAAACAAAAAAATCCTATTGAAATTTAAAACTTGTTGGCCTATAATTTATGTTCAAAAGAAAGAATTTGTTGGTAATTTGGGCGTCTTCTGATTTGGCTTGCTTTAGCGCACAAAAATATCTTCCCTAAGAGAAGACTGGTCACTTCATTATCGATTTCGATTGGGGCAGAAACTGCAGTCTACCATGGGCAAATAATTCGAAATTTGTGAAGTAAATATTAATTTCCATAAAAAAACATTGGCCGATTTTTCGTTCGATGTCTCATTCAAAAGTGAATACTTTTTGAATTGCTGGTAAAATAGAGTTCTATTTCAAGTTCGGGGTGAAACTCGAAAATAGTACAGCCATTAATACATGTACCTTGTTTCCTTAAGCAAATGACGCTAGGTGGCGCTCTTTCTCCTTTTTCTTATCTCTCTTTTATTTCCTATTTCAAAATCCGTGCGGGGAAAACGGTGTAGCATCGATTCAAAACAGTTGTCTTCCTTGTTTTTTCTGGTTTATTAGCTAAAAAAGGAATTGTGGTGGGGGGCGGGAGGGGTTCTGGATCCGGGAAACAAAAGTTAACTGTTAAATTTTGTAGGCCTATTTATTGTCTGTAAGTAAAGCAAATTACACTGTTATCTATTATCTATAGGAGACACCATGTACATGACATCATAGTGTATGTGATATCCTCTCCACTCATTTCAGAAATCTAAATAGTTCGTATTCCGATCGAAACTAGGTCGGCTTCCACTTCCTTTATTTTACTCCGAAACCTGGTGCCAAGAAAAAAGTTGTTTTAAAACTGAAATGGTTTATTGTGAGCGGTTTACTTTTTTTCTATGGTGAACATTTCGTGGAGTTTTGACTGAAATTAACGTACAAATTTTAAAGTGTTGTCCTTAGCCATAACATGCCGAAAATTTCTTATTCACTCTTAAAATATGTAGAAAAAAAATATATGAAAATTTACCAAAAGTATAAATAGGGTTTTCAAAGAACTTGACAGAACTTGGGTGTTTGTATTCTTCCCCAATAATTTTATCGGCATGCTGTTGATTCAGCGACGCCACAAACGGATACTCGACCAGTTTCGCAAGCAATTAGTGGTTTGCTTGTGTTACCATTCTTGCCGCAGCGTGAGGCTCAGTATGGACCTGGCAAAGCAAGATACAGAAGTGTTCGTAGTTCTGAGTAAACAGAGCGAGATGTAAAATGGAGAGTGTCCTGCGCATGCATGCTTTCTCCTTTTGTTTTACTTTGTCTTTGTCATTGTAAGCCAAATGAATACTGCAAAATCAGATCAAATCAAATCAGGGATCTCTTTGAAAAAATTAATCAGGCTCAGATTTGAAAACTAAAATAGACAAAAGAGAATATGAGGTGAGGGATACATTTTTTAAAAAGAAGTTCGTTTTGACAAAATATCCAAACATGAGTCTTTGCTCGTCTAAGATTTGTATTAATCTTGGCGTTAAGACTAATTAGCTTGCATGGAAGCTCGTGAATTTTTTTAAATGGTTAGGCCTATCCATGTTATTTAGCCGCTACCGTAAGCGCACCGACCCATGAGTTTCCATAGAAACCATGTTATTCACCTGCTTAAGATATACGGAAAATTTGTTTGAGGCTTGCTAAGGCTTGTTTGATAGTACTGTACATACCTCTGCACAATTCCACTGTATTTTCATGATCTGTATCCTTTGTCCTTCTTGAATGGACCATAGAGCAACAAACCATTCAATGCGCATAACGACAACCGTTTAGTGGGAGCGCAGCACCAGGCAGGCTAATTACGATGCCCTGTGGAGATCCTAATCCGTATGGATTACGTGACACGCGCGCCATCAGCAACTTGAGAAACAACCGTTCTAATAAGGCACAGCGTGGTAGCTATTACCGAAGTGTCTGGCTAAAATTGCTAAACAAGCACTCAATTTGGGGCTTGGTGGGGGATCCCAACTACCACTGACAAACTTTCGAATGCTACACTCCCAAACGGAGTTTCATGTTTGGATAGGGATATTCACTATCGACAGAGGAGAGTCCGTTCATATGAAATACGAGCTCATCAAACGGTAGGAGAGATCCAAAACGTACCATTGATAGGACTACCATGTTTTGTAATTACGATCTTAAAACGGTTGGCCACATAACGCCCTCTATCGCTACCATGGAGAGAGAGTTTCAGAATTTCATCGACTTTATGATGAACGATGTTGCAACTTTTAAAACAAATCACATAGGGATGTGTGTGAATTGTTTTCGTTTTGTTGAAAGAACGCACACCTTTTCTGTGATCCGTGGACAGAACTTGAAAACGGTGGTTCTGCTTAAAATTCCGTAACTTGAAAAACACATGAGTGATTTAAATTATTCTTGTACTAAAAAAACGCTTATGTATTGGGCTTTCATATCCTAGATTTTGAAAGTGCTACATGCAGAAATTCACTAAAACACCCTGTATAATGTAATGAGAAAAAGGAACCACAAACATACAGGAAAAATGGAAAGTGGTCAACAAGGCTGTTAAATAGGCCGAATCAGAAAGAAAGAACACAAAATCGAGGCCGCCTCCCCATGAAGTCTCGTGTTAATTTTGAAAACATTCGACTTGATGTTATAGGCCTATACTTGTAATTCGAAGGCTATGGAAGAAAACAAATTCAGACGCAAGGCTTAACATCGTCAACATTTTCCAGGAGCCGCGGAATAAGTTACCAGTCAAATTAGAGCGGGACAGAGCCAGATGACCGCCCTTAAACCCCGTTAAATCAACGGTCGGATCACTTTTCCAGTGATTAGTCCCTTTGCGAATTAGGTGCCAAGACCAAAATTCAGTCCCAGGCCATCATCCGCAAATCCCGCGTCAACACATGACAGCCACTGCCTAAGAATAAAATAACACTGGCTGGGACAGTCAGGCAACGGGGGAAATTACCGGAGTCGCCGCGAAAATTATACGGGACTTAGGGAGAGCAATGGCCCCTTGCGACGGAGTCAGAGGCGGGGGTGAGAGAGAGTTTTACCCGGACGACCCGAGGTGTGAATTGGTCTGTCGTCGGCCTGGTCTAGTTTTTGACCCACGCGTTGCAAAGGAGTGACAAGGCGAGAGTGAGGGGGTTAACCCGTGGAATGCAGACGAGCAATAACCGGAGGGACTTTGGTCTGGTTTCAGATAGTATGGGAGGTGCTGGAGTTGCGCTTTGAATCCTGTCTTTATTTGCTTTAAACCCAGCTTTCTTGTGGTGGCGGTGTGCTTACAGAATTTGAATGCTTTGACACTTTTAGCGTTATTATGTGTAGGGATGTTAGGCTTTAAACAATGACAATGTGTCACGCTGTACCGAAATTCAGTTGCTTCTAAGTGCATGAAGTGCTATCTTTACAATATAACCCTCAATCTCAGCCCTTGTCTTCATTTAATGCGCTGCAGTATTAACAAAGTATTAGAAAGCTTTTCCCATTTTTCAACACACTGTCACAGTTGAGAAGTTGGCCTCCTCAATGTTCCATGTCAAACTAGAATAAATATCGCATAACAGGAGTTAACAGACTTCAGTCTGTTGTTCGTTGGTCTCTGCTTTATAATTATAACCCCGTTGTCATTACTCTGAAGAATGAAATCTTCTCCTCAAAACGACATCAGTTATGGCCATTAAAAGAGAACTAACCGTGATGTTGACTTTTCGAGCGCATCAAAGTCGATCACGGGTTAAAAAAAAAAAAAAACTTCGGAAAATACGGCAATCGGATGGTTTGATGTGGGCCCGATCCATCTCGCCAGCCATCATTAACGTCAGACGATGTGTGCTTAAGACAATGGCTTGCGGCCATTGGGTGAAAAGGCAGGGGAAACACTTGAAGAGGATGATTGGTGCTTTTATCTCCCTGTTTGTGAGTGATGGTGCTTGACAAGGGAACGGCCCCAGCTCTCTTCAAAGGCCATCACAAACCCCATGATGTCCACATTAAGCCCTCACTATACCCTCTTTCAGCCTCGCTCGACCCTGACAGATTGGTGTTTCGCGCTCGAAGAGCGACTTACCTTCGGGTTGTGGCTGACGAGGAGCACAGGGGAATTTGTGATAAACAATTAGGGAGTTTTGTTTTAGCGAGTGTTTGCTGTTGGTTGAGACCGAGTGCCGCATGGGATGGGGCTAATTGAGGCAAGGAGATTAACCGTCTCTTCAACATTCACAGGGTTCCGCTCGATAAAGAGGAATTACATTTGCAAGGGGTATACATGATGTAGGGGTGTACGTGTGGGCTTGGGGTGGGAGGTGGGGTCGGGATCACAGACAGGGCTTGGGTATTGTGGGAAGGCAGACAGAGCTGCTATGTTTCTCTTTCCAAAAGGAAATAATTGTAAGATAAATAAATACATAAAATATAATATGAGGCATTGGTAGGCATATCACAAAATCCATTTGGTTTTCAAATCACTTTTTTTCAAGTTCTGTCGTTGGTCTTTTTGAATGTAGTTTGTGTGGACGGACATAGCTGAGCACTTTATTTCTGCCCGTGATCAATAATTTGATCAGTGAGTTGTGAGGTGGGAAGTATTATAGGTATATCGAGAGAATTACGATAGTATAGAGAAGAGAATGACGAGAGAACCACCGTGACAAGCTGGCGAGATAATCTTATCGGATTGGTTTATTCTGACATGAGTAAGTTACCCAAGCCACCATTTTTTTGTTTGGTGTCTATAGGGGAATTAGGTATCGGTGAAATTTAATGTGAAAGCTCACACTATGCCCGAATGTTGGGGTAAACTTCAATAGTTATTTTCAGTATAGCCTCTCAGTATTATGCATGTAGTGCGATTATATTTAAAATTACAATTCACACTGGGGACCTTGTTTGGTTGTAAGGCATGTTGACCACTAGATTTCCGATGGTCTCTCATTTGAAAGGTCTTTTGGACGTCCAGTTTTAGTCTTCATCAAAATTACATCACGTCTGGCGACGTATAGTTTCTACATCGTGTTAAATTGACACCAATTAAGTAAGCTTCATTTGGTTAGTCTGGATTTGTTAACTTACACACACACAAAAAGCCGCAGTGGGTCTTAATTATTTGGTCGCGACGAATGCGTTTTTGTAACATTTTGTAACATGTCATATCCCGTGGTTCTGCAGGGTTCAGCAAAGATTGCATCAAGTTATCTCAACAGGGATGCTGTGTTAGTTTTCCCCTATATTTCCAAGCACACAAAATGAAGAAGCTACTGCACAATAATGAGTTGGAATTCACACTGACGACATCGCTTCTTAATGACAATTTGACGGCACCACCCTGCGTTCTTATCGTCAACGGTCCGTCTACAGCGGCGAACCTTGCGACCAGCTCTCAGTGTATGACACGCACTTGAAAAATCCATTGTCTGATTGCGGGAAACTCAAGCAATTTTAACCTTCTGACAAAGGACACTTCTCCGCGATTAATTCAATTTCTCGGCATTTACAAGCGTTTGGCCTTGAATCAGGAGGGAATCAGACAAGGAGAATCCATTAAGACGGAGAAAATCGCCTTGGCGTTGCCAAGGAAACCAAGTGCCTCAAAGTGTGCCTGAATTAGTGCGGCTACGTTCGACTGTCGATGTATTTTCCACGGTGTGTGGCTAGCACGTATTCCACTATAGCGGACCTAGAGTCTTTGGAGACTATTTAGAAAGCAACGCCGCGATTATGTAGCAAAGAACAGGACTCAAATTTGATTTTCTTGCAAAGAGGAAATGGACAAAAGACAAAGCAAGACAAAAAACACTCAAAGTAAAAATGCTGTTTGAAACTTTGATATGAATAACGGTTTAACATATCTGACCAATGGATGGGCACGTGACGATCGCACCGACTAATGCTGACCAAGTGACTTTCCTAATCGACAAACTATAGCTAACCACTGCCAACCAGCCTAAGCAAAGACAAACTAGCAAACAATCAGACCGATCAATCTGCTGGCCGACTGACTAACTAACTAAACAAAAATAACCAACCAAGTTCCAGCAAACAGCAAACTAACCAACGAATAAAATGAAAAATCAAATGTAAACCAACCAACCTACTCTAGCCCCCAAAAGGCTGATGTGGACATGGTATGTTTTCAACGAAAGGCGGATCTGTGAAAATGTAACGTCTAAAAACCTATTAGATTTGAAGCAACACATTTTCAAAACTATACGAAATCGCAGTATACGAGGCTTTATAAGTCTAAAAAATAGAGCACTGTGCTACAGTCATCACAAATCATTGGTACGCACTGTTTCCTTGGATAACAGAAATCAGGACATTCGATTATTCTTGTACAATTTCGTCTGTTTGGTTTCGGTGTTGAATAAATTCGACCCAATTCGAAATTGAATTCAAGTGAGTGAGAGATCTATGTGAGGGACGAATTCAATTATAATCCCTTGGCTTCTGTCGAGAACCAACAGAACCGGCATGTGCAACGGAGAGTTTGTAGGGTTAGTATGGCGGACTGTGAAGGGTGATGTATACGGTACAAATATTGGGAGTTGCTTAAGAGAGAGTTGGTATCGCAAGATTGTACGTTTTTCTAAGCCAGCCTAAATGGAGAAACTAGCATTTAAGAATCATAATCAGACTCGGTATAGTACAAATTCTGAAATCAAGAGATATCAAGCAGTCAGAGAGAAAGATAGAGCTACATCTTCGAAGCTTGAGACAGCAATGTCAAATCTACACTCGAACATGTGTGTGCATATAATAGAAGAATGAAAACAGTATAAAACACCGTGCTTTATTTCGATAATGCTTCTGTCGTTTTAAATCTTACAAATTCTTTTTAAAATATTTGTTAATGGGTCACTCATGAGCAGTTATCAAAAGGCCATCAAGTGGCTGAAATCCCCCTCCCCTAAAAACCCTCGGCATTATCTGTTTTATAATGACGATTTTCTTTGCAGTAACAGCACGTCAAATGCAACCGTCGCATTTTGATCGGTACGATTATCATCTTTAAATTGGGTAACATTTTAATAACAATACCCCCTGCTGTCTCTTGGGTTTACTCTAAAATGCATATTTCCAGGTACAGTTGTATAGAGTAAGGAATTTATCTTTCTTCGTCAAGAACCCAAAATTTGAGATTTCGAATAACCCGGTGCAAAATCGAATCCTACCTTTCTGAAAGTGTTTGTGGATTAGGAGAAATAATACTCCTAATGTATAGGAATAGGTAATACTTTGCTACAGGCAAACTTTTCATTTCAATTTTTGCGACTTCTACATCCATTTTCGACCTATTACGTTCGAAATAGTTTGAGAGCTTTTCTAGGTAAAAACCGTAAATAGTGTGGAAATACCTCTCTCCTTTTTTTGGTGTTTCAGTAGCCCTGGGCTTTTTAGCGAGAAAAAAGCAGACTCAACTCGTGTTTACAATAAACGAAGATGATTCGGCGCACGTTCGCAGGACTCCACATCCGTTCCACATTACTACGGTCAGAACGAAAGTTTCAGGATGTGGAATTGATAATCATCGAACATAGACACCGGGTGGGGGAAAAGAGAGGAGAGATTGATGACGCTTTTATCCCATTTCGGCCTTAGATTCCCGCCAATTATTTTGGATACATCTCCGTGTGGCCCTAGTGACAGGAGCGGAGATGGAGTCAGAAAAGAGTCTGGAGGAAGATGAATGATGCGGCGTGGATTCAGAAAGGCTGTCTAAGAGCGACATGGGAGGGCAAGAAGGAAAGATGATACGGAACGGTTGGCTTACGACGAGTCCTGACCAGCCACAGACAAGCAATACTTCTATTTAATCCCCCATCATTCAGACCCCATCCAAAAACGCGGGAAATCCAAGAAAACAACATTTCATCAGCCCTCATTAGCCCTATAAATCAATCACAGAAGGGCACTGTGTATATCGGGGGAAATAAAGAGAGGGTAAAAAAAAAGCAGTTGGCGGGAAAGAGATATGGCATAATACCGCGACTCGACACGTCCATTTCCACGTAATCATAAGTTATCTGCCTATTGATGCGCTCGGACAGCTGGCCATTTGCGTGGTCTAGAGTTCCGTGTCACGTGACCCGGAAACCCAACCACCCAGGGAGGATTATTGGCGTAAAATCGCAGCTTCAGATTAAATGCAGTCTGACGCCCTTCTTATATGAAGCTGTTATATCATCCCTTTTTGGCGGTAAAAGTAGAGAAAAGGGAAATGTACCGAGAGGGATACGATTGGCGGAAACGCTTTTGAAAGCTTTTCCTCTTGCCTTGTTCTCCAGAGTTCTCCCGACTGCTTCTGACTTGAGACGGTTATTGTCCCCCGTGTTTCCTGGGTATCATTTTTGACGGTTTGCTCGCAAGGGAAATGGACTGTATGACACGAAACGGTTGTAAAATGTGGCTAGTGTTTTTTTTTTCCCTACTGATGTTTCGGCGAACTGTAAGTGATGCGAGAATCGCTTATCGTTTCGCAAGAAGAGGAAGAAAAGATGGGATAAGAAGGGACAAGGGGATTGCATTATTGGAAGCTAGAGACATGCAGGAAGAAATGAACAAAAGGCCGAGTACATCTCCGGCAAAACAGGCGGCCATTATCGGGAAGTCAGGGAGTTGGAAAACACTGATGTTGTCCATATTACAATGGGGGAATTTTGAGATGCATCACATTCAAAGAAATGGACCAAGAAGTCCAAAAAGACTGGATGACCAATCAGGATAAATAAACACAGACACATAATATTCCGCCAACATTGTTGACGAAAACAAGTGTAATTTCCTAATTTTCTTGATTTATAATCAGTGACAACACAATACAGCCGGTGGCATATCCGCATTTTGGCGGTGGTGGGGGCAAGATAAGTTTCTATAATGTGGCCCAGATATTTTGCCCATAATTATAATATCAAATTTGATTTTTTTTTTAAAGGTTCATAGGAGGGTGTTGCTAATGGTTTCTAAAGTGCTGGCGGTAACAGCTCAACATGCACAACATGCCACCCACGTGATATTAAAAACACGGAGGCTTGGAGCCGCCATATACCTGTTTTTAAAACATAGCCTGGACTCTAACTGGCTTTTATGTTTAAATTATATGTATATATTAGTGAGCCAAAATGTAAGCGCAATAAGTGCTAAAGTTCAGCTTACACGGTTGAAGTCTGAATGATTTTGCAGATGCCAAAGCTATATATTGAGTACATTTTGGCATGGCAAAGTTATTATTTTAATTCATACACAAACAATCTTTGAAATGATTTATTTAATCATGAGACATGAGATTCCATTTATGCTCAACATCTTCAACATGTCTACCTCCCTATTCAACACATTATCCACTGCAACGGCATGGTAAACTTGGACTGTAGATGCAACTATGGTATCATAGAAAGCTAACGACCTACACTGTCAGATGGAACCACTTTCACAGTGTTCAAGTTCATAACGTTGACGTACTAACCCATTGTTTTTGCATTACAAATTTCATACTCTCTGTCTTATAGTTTTATATAGTCAAATAAAAACAAAGAACTTGTCTGGCTTTTTCTCAAAAGCTTTCGCAAAGTACCGATCATATCCGTATAACAAGGATGACAAATGTGTGATCAGACGTGCATTAAAATATGCCCATCTGTTGATTAAATCCAGTCATGTGTGTTTGCTGATAACGAATTAGTCAAGTAATATTCCAGGGTATTTTGGGATCAAGCCTAAATGTTCTATTCTATTAATTCAGAATAGCTTTTAATGCATCTTTTAATGCATCTGTTTTACATGATGGCCAGATTTTAGTAGCCCATTCCATTAAATAGCGTTACGGGTAATCCTATACATTTTAGCAGCCCATTCCAATAGCGTCGTCGGAATCAGCGTAGCACTGCCAGGTCAGTCAGTCGTAGTCAGTCAGTCAGTTAGTCAGTCAGTCAGTGTAGGTGCAAAGAGGGAAAACAAATAATCGCTTCAGTACCCCCACTTATACCAACAGAGGGCGCTATATATTTCTGAGCGAACCATTGGAATATACTAAAAATAATACAGGAAGAGCAATCGCTAAGAACAAGTAGGAAATTAGTCCATCATGCAAATTCACTAGTACATGGAAAAATATTCCTGGTGTGAATATAATGCCAGTGAAATTAGAACACCTACAGACACCTTGTTAAGCTTACCAAAGCGAATAATTAAACAGCTAGCTGGACACTGTAGCTGGGCTGCATCGTACCGTAGAGACGTGACTGCGTGAGTAGGATAGCCTAAAGCACTGAAGACATCGAGTGATGACATCATTATAAACCATAGTACAGCCGATGCTAAGCGAAAAATAAAACAGTTGCATTTCTCCCTGAATTATTGCCTGCATTATGTCTTTGATTAAGGAAGAGTTGTTTCACAATGGTTTTGATTCTTTCTTATTTCTTTCAACTTACACAAACTACAGAAAAGACCGAGGTGAATTATTATATTTGGCGACCCACTTTTGCTTTGTCGTTCCTGGCGACAGCAAATTAAATCAAAATGCTTTTAGTGTTCTGTCGAAAGTATTATAAAAAAGAGGATGGCAAACCTGGAAGACAGCGGACGGGCATCGTGGTATTGATGGGCGGTACCTCGTAGAGCCGTGTGGCCTTGGGTCGTGTTTGCCTGTTCTCCAGCTATCTCGCACAGGAAGCGGACAGAAACTCCCTAAAAGGTTTGTCTTTGGATAATTCAATTGAGAAATTAATTATGATTTTTTTTCCTGTCTCTGTCTCTCTCTCTCGTGTGCTAGTATAGAGGGTGGGGTCCTTCCTTTCACTAGCTTTTCAAAGGCAGAAGGGTTACAAATGAGAAAAAAATGGGGCGGGGTACGTCAAGTTATTTGTTAAGGCCCGCCGAGTCTTTTTTTTTTTGGGGGGGGGGGTGTTGAACAAAGGATTTTGCATTACAACCGAAACACAGAAGAGCAATGAAAAATTGAGGGGTGTTTTCGATGAAGTTTCAAACTGTTACAAAGTTGGCATGAAAAGAATTAACTCGTAGAGAATGATGAAATGAACCAAATATAAAGGTATAGAAATACACTGTTAACAATTTATCGAATTAAAAAACAGCAACCAAAGTTATTAGTAAAATGAGAAACAGTAAGCCAATTGTAGAGAGTCGTTTTAACGATATTTTCTTAATCTTGGAAAGAAACAAATGCAACAAACCATACAGTAAAACTTTACAAAAGGCCTTTTTTTTTTTTTTAATTGAACGGCTGACACACTTCGACTGTTAGCACAGAGTGTTAACGGTCACTGTTTCAAAAATATTTAATTCCACTTTGCTGGCTATCGATTTATTGGGAACACTAAATTTTTTCTGTTTTAAAGCATTGTTTTAAAGGCTATACATGTTTAAAAGGATCACTCTGCAACGCCAAAGAAAACGAAATCTCCTATTACGCAACATAGTCTTAAGTGAAGATAAACAATTAAGTTGATTAAAGGGTATACCCATTAAATTCAGCCAATCTGATGAGAAATAAAGGAAAGAAACGGATGACGTAAAACAAGAGACTTTAGATTATCGATCGTTTTACAAAGGCGCGGGACTTTCTTCTTGTTCCACTTCACTTCACAACCGTCTCCATCAAAAGCGCCACGAGATTCAATATTTTCCGGCGCTGTGAGGGAGGAAATTAAGCGCTGTTTACACGCCGTATTTAAAACGGATGACTGAAGAATTTTAATGGACTCCTAAATCATAAACCGCGAGGAAACGTATGTACATAGTGATTTTTTCACTCTCTGTCGGAGATTTAAAATCGAGAGTTAAAAGAGGGGAGAAGCCAAGCCATCAATAACGACATGTTGATCTTTCATTTTTCTTGTTTGCCGAAAGGTGATGGGAGCGGGAAATTTTCAGGGGAAAGAGGCGAGGACGGAAAACTTGAAAGAGTGGCCAGGGAAAGTGAAGTTTGACATCTTGCTTTCCAGATATAAACCATGGAAGGTTTTATCAATATGTAATTTCATCAGGGCAATTACTGGCTGGACTTGATGCGGCATGAGAGAAGTCCTATCAAATCTTCCCTGTACACTAGGTAGTCATACTGTGTTTATGATGTTCAGGGCATAGTTTGGTTTTCAAAAACGTCATGATGATTGCAAAAATACGGCTATGATCTCAAGTTTCGTTTATACTAATCTCCAGAGTACAATGTCTTAAAGTTGCTCACCTACCTCCTCCTCCTTAAAATGTCAAACAGTGCTGAGGTCAAACTTCACATTACATGTATGGTGTATGCTATTAGTAGCAATTCAGTGCATGCTCAAACTATCGAGGTTGTAACAATTATTGTTGCATGACATGAGAGACCTACATAACCAAATGTGGAATAACTT